>NC_041383.1:578689951-578730851 GCF_002162155.2 Triticum dicoccoides | reverse complement strand
TTCTTTCGCCTATATAAGCCTACGTACCCTAAAACCATCGAATATCAAGATAGATTGGGAGTTCCGCCGCCGCAAGCCTCTGTAGCCACAAAAAACCTCTCGGAAGCCTGTTCCGGCACCCTGCCGGAGGGGGAACCCATCACCGGTGGCCATCTTCATCATCCCGGCGCTATCCATGACGAGGAGGGAGTAGTTCACCCTCGAGGCTGAGGGTATGTACCAGTAGCTATGTGTTTGATCTCTCTATCTCGTGTTCCCTCTATGGCACGATCTTGATGTATCCCGAGCTTTGTTATTATAGTTGGATCTTATGATGTATCTACCCCTCTACTCTCTTGTGATGAATTGAGTTTCCCTCTTGAAGTTATCTTATCGGATTGAGTCTTTGATTTGAGAACACTTGATGTATGTCTTGCCGTGTTTATCTGTGGTGACAATAGGATATCACGTGCCACTTGATGTATGTTTTGGTGACCAACTTGCGGGTTCCGCCCATGAACCTATGCATAGGGGTTGGCACACGTTCTTGACTCTCTGGTAGAGACTTTGGGGAACTCTTTGAAGTACTTTGTGTTGGTTGGATGAATCTGAGATTGTGTGATGCATATCGTATAATCATGCCCACGGATACTTGAGGTGACAATGGAGTATCTAGGTGACATTAGGGTTTTGGTTGATTTGTGTCTTAAGGTGTTATTCTAGTACAAACTCTTTAATATATCGATCCGAAAGAATAACTTTGAGGTGGTTTCGTACCCTACCATAATCTCTATGTTTATTCTCCGCTATTAGTGTCTTTGGAGTGACTCTTTGTTGCATTTTGGGGGCTTGTTATATTTCTACCATGTATGTTATTATTTTTGAGAGAACTTGCACTAGTGAAAGTATGAACCCTAGGCCTTGTTTCCTACCATTGCAATACCGTTTGTGCTCACTTTTCTTGCTTGCTACCTTCCTGTTTTTATAATTTCAGATTACAAATACCTTTATCTACTATCCATATTGCACTTGTATCACCATCTCTTTGCCGAACTAGTGCACCTATACAATCTACCATTGTATTGGGTGTGTTGGGGACACAAGAGACTCTTTGTTATTTGGTTGCAGGGTTGTTTGAGAGAGACCATCTTCATCCTACGCCTCCTACGGATTGATAAACCTTAGGTCATCCACTTGAGGGAAATTTGCTACTGTCCTACAAACATGTGCACTTGCAGGCCCAACAACGTCTACAGGAAGAAGGTTGTGTAGTAGACATCATAGGCTTGCTGGACGGTGATGGGTTGGATGAGATTTACCATGTAATCAAGTTAGTTTTGTTAGGGTTTGATCCTTAGTATCCACTATGTTCTGAGATTGATGTTGCTAGACTTTGCTATGCTTAATGCTTGTCACTAGGGCCCGAGTGCCATGATTTCATATCTGAACCTATTATGTTTTCATGAATATATGTGTGTTCTTGATCCTATCTTGCAAGTCTATAGTCACCTATTATGTGTTATGATCCGATAACCCCGAAGTGACAATAATCGGGATACTTCTCGGTGATGACCGTAGTTTGAGGAGTTCATGTATTCACTATGTGCTAATGCTTTGTTCTGGTTCTCTATTAAAAGGAGGCCTTAATATCCCTTAGTTTCCATAAGGACCCCGCTGCCACGGGAGGGTAGGACAAAAGATGCCATGCAAGTTCTTTTCCATAAGCACGTATGACTATATTCGGAATACATGCCTACATTACATTGATTAATTGGAGCTAGTTCTATGTCACCCTATGTTATAGCTATTACATGAGGAATCGCATCTGACATAATTATCCATCACTGATCCATTGCCTACGAGCTTTTCACATATTGTGCTTCGCTTATTTACTTTTCCGTTGCTCTTGCTACAATTACTACAAAACCCAAAAATATTACTTTTGCCACTGTTACCTTTATTATCATAATACTTTGCTGCAGATACTAAGTTATCCAGGTGTGGTTGAATTTACAACTCAACTGCTAATACTCAATAATATTCTTTGGCTCCCCTTGTGTCGAATCAATAAATTTGGGTTGAATACTCTACCCTCGAAAGTTGTTGCGATCCCCTACACTTGTGGGTTATCAAGACTAATTTCTGGCGCCGTTGCCAGGGAGTATAGCTCTATTCTTTGAGTCGCTTGGGATTTATATCTGTTGATCACTATGAAGAACTTGAAAGACGCAAAAACCAAGATTCTGCCCTCAACTACGAGGGGAGGTAAGGAACTGCCATCTAGCTCTGCACTAGATTCTCCTTCTGTTATGAGTAAGTTTGCGGCACCTAAACCTGCTACTGCTATGAATTCTGATATGTCGCATGTTATTGATGATGCCACTTCTGCTATGCATGATACTTATGATGAAACTACTTCTATGCATGATACCACTTTGCCATTAGGTGAATTTCTTGATGAAGAACTTGCTAGGGTTAGAGAGAATGAAATTATTGAAGATGCTATTATTGATGATAGTGATGATGAAAGTTCTCCCCCTGATTATGAATTACCTATTGTTCTTGAGGGTTATGTTATGAACGCGGAAGCTGCTAAAGCTATCTTTGCTTGTAAAGATAGATATGATCTTAAAAAGTTATTAGCTAAATGGAAGTAGCAGTCTCTTAATGCTAGAATGAAACCCGACCCTGCTTTTGCTACTTCACATATTTGTGTTACTTATAAGGGTTATGAATTCTCTGTTGATCCTGAGATAATTACTTTGGTTGAATCTGATCCTTTTTATGGCCTTGAATCTGAAACTGTTGTGGCACATCTTACCAAGTTGAATGATATAGCCACCCTGTTTACTAATGATGATAAATCTCGCTATTTCTATATCCTCAAGATATTTCCGTTCTCATTAAAGGGTGATGCTAAGACTTGGTTTAATTCTCTTGCTCCTGGTTGTGTGCGTAGTCCCCAGGATATGATTTATTACTTCTCTACTAAATATTTCCCTGCACATAAGAAACAAGTTGCCTTGCGGGAAATATATAATTTTGTGCAAATCAAAGAAGAGAGTCTCCCAGAAGCTTGGGGGAGGCTTCTCCGATTACTTAATTCTTTGCCTGATCATCCTCTTAAGAAAAATGAAATACTTGATATCTTTTATAATGGACTAACCGATGCTTCCAAGGACTACTTGGATAGTTGTGTTGGTTGTGTTTTTAGGGAAAGAACATTCGACGAAGTTGAATTACTATTGAATAATATGTTGACTTATGAAAATAATTGGACTCTTCCTGAGCCAATTCCTGAGGCAATTCCTAAACCAATTGAGCCAACACCTGAGCCTATTCCTAAACCCACTCCAAAGAAGAGAGGTGTTTTATTTCTCAGTCTTGAAGATATGCAAGAGGCGAAGAAATCAATGAAAGAAAAAGGTATAAAAGCTGAAGATGTTAAGAATTTACCACCTATTGAAGAAATACATGGTCTTAATATACCACCTGTTGAAGAACCACATTGTCTTGATAACCCGACACAGGTAGTAAAGGTAAATTCTCTCTATAGATATGATAAAGTTGAAATTCCCTCTACTAAATTTCATAGCCCATGCTTAGATGAATTTGATGACTTTATGGCTAGACAAGAAAGTTTTAATGCTTATGTTGGTAGAGAATTAAAGAATAACGCTTTCGAGATAGGATGCGTGAGTGATTATATGGCTAGAGTTAAAGGCGAGCTTAAACTCACTAGCAAATATGCGTCTATGGTTGCTACTCAAGCTGAGCAAGTACTTAAAGCTCAAAACGATTTGCTTGATGAATTAAATAATAAACCTGACTTTGCTGTTAGAGTGGCTACTAGAACTGGTAGAATGACTCGGGAACCTTTGTATCATGAAGAGAGTCGAGCAAGATTCTCAGAGAAATAATTTAGAGGCACCGAGTTCTTCCAAAAAGAAGAAAAAGAAAGATGATAGGACTTTGCATGCTTCTAGTGAACCTGTTGTAGACACACCTGAGAACCCCAATGATATTTCCATCTCTAATGCTGAAACACAATCAGGTGATGAACATGAACCTAGCAATAATGTTAATGATAATGTTCATGTTGATGCTCAACCTAGCAAAAATAATGAAGTAGAAGCTGAACCTGCTGTTGATCTTGATAACCCACAATCAAAGAATCAACGTTATGAGAAGAGAGATTTTGTTGCTAGGAAGCACGGTAGAGAAAGAGAACCATGGGTTCAGAAACCCATGCCCTTTCCTCCTAAACCATCCAAGACAAAGGATGATGAGGATTTTGAGTGCTTTGCTGAAATGATTAGACCTATTTTCTTACGTATGCGCTTAACTGATATGCTTAAAGTAAATCCTTATGCTAAATATATGAAGGATATCATTACAAACAAAAGAAAGATACCGGAAGCTGAAATTTCCACCATGCTTGCTAATTACACTTTTAAGGGTGGAATACCAAAGAAACTTGGAGATCCGGGGGTACCAACTATACCATGCTCCATTAAAAGAAATTATGTTAAAACTGCTTTATGTGATCTTGGAGCCGGTGTTAGTGTTATGCCTCTCTCTTTATATCGTAGACTTGAATTGAAGAAGTTGACACCTACTGAAATATCTTTGCAAATGGCTGATAAATCAACTGCTATACCTGTCGGTATTTGTGAGGATGTGCCTGTTGTGGTTGCAAATGTCACTATCTTAACGGACTTTGTTATTCTTGATATTCTCGAGGACGATAGTATGTCGATTATCCTTGGTAGACCTTTTTTGAATACTGTAGGGGCTGTTATTGATTGCAACAAAGGCAATATCACTTTTTATGTTAATGGTAATGAGCATATGGTACACTTTCCGAGGAAACAATCTCAAGTTCATAGCATCAATTCTATTGGAAAAGTTCCAACCATTATTATTGGAGGTTATGAATTTCCTCTCCCTACTGTCAAGAAAAAATATGATATTCTTATTGTTGGGGATGTTCATATCCCTGTTGAGGTAACTTGGTGTTATTCGAAATTTCTCCGGTTCCGTGTTATTCGGAATGAGTTTGTTAACAAGACTTGATCAACCTTGTTAGTGGATTCATTTTGATGATCATGAGATGGATGAAACTAGAAGGCACAACCTTCTGTACCCTCTTTTTACTTTCTGTTATTTAGATTAAATAAAGCAAAAAAAGTATTATCTGTCTGTTTCCTGATTTATCCGTGCAATCAAAATATCCCGAAAATAAAAGTGCTCCAAATGCCCTGCAAATTTAGTATGACTTTATGGAATATTTGAGGATTTTAGGCACTGAAATTACTATAGGAGGGGCAAGCACCAGGCCACGAGAGTGGAGGGCGCGCCCCCCTGTCTCGTGGGCCCCTGGTGGCCCCCCTCCACTTATGCCAGCACCCACACACTCCATCTTCTTCCCAAAAAAATCCCCATCTAGCTCAAGCACGAGTTCTAGCTCATTTTGCTGTGATTTTTGATCTCCTTGCTCAAAGCTCCATTCACAAAACTGCTTTGGGAGATTGTTGCTTGGTATGTGACTCCTCCATTGGTCCAATTAGTTTTTGTTCTAGTGCTTTATTCATTGCAAATTTGTGCTTCATAGGTGACCATGTTCTTGTTCTTGTATGTTAAATTTATGAGGTCCCAAGTAATTCTAATGCATGATATAGGCTCTAGGCACTTGTAGGAGTAGTTGCTATCAATCTTGTTTAGTTTTATTCACTTTCATTTTGAAGTTACTAAAAATTCCAGAAATTTTTAGAAAATGTTAAGGAGATTTTTGAGGGGCTCTTCTAGCCAAGGCTCCTAGGAAAAACAAGCTAAAGAGAAGGAAAAGGCCAAGTATAATCTTCCTCGCATCGCGGAAGTACGGCCATGTGAATGGCCATGCGATGATTTCTTAAGAGAAGCCGGTATTCATGAAGACTTTTATTCCTTGGTTGAAAATGCAGGCCTCACCGACTTCCTCCACGACTGGATCGATCAGTATCTCTTACTCACCAATACTTTCGTGCAAAACTTTTATTATTATCCTAAGAAGTCACCGCCTTCAGTATCATTTCATTTATATGATGAATATAGGGAAATGTCTTTACGTAATTTTTGTGCGGTATGTAGGATACCCTTTGAGGGAAAATTAGAGGAACCACATCGTAAAGATGTGGATGGCTTTGTTAACACTATCACTGTAGGGGATCCAAAGAAGGGTTCCGATGCGAGAATCTCTAGCATCACTTTCCTGTTTTACGCTACTTTGCCATATTTGCTAGTAGATGCTTGATTGGTCGTGGAAATAGTGGAAACTTCAATGTTCCTGATATTATCATTCTTCACCATGCCTTGTTTGGAGATAATAGTTTTAGTATGGGTGCTGTTATTGCTAAACGGCTAAACCTGAATCGTACAAAAGGCCCCATCTTTGGAGGTATCTATGCCGCATGTCTTGCTAGACATTTTGAGATACCCATTAGGCACCATGAGAAAGAGGAGACAATATTACCTCCTTACATTTTAGATTACAAGAGCATGGTAGCACATGAGTTCATTGTTGACAACAAAGAAAAGATGCTCCTGCATAACCTGAGATTTAATAACAAACACAATGAGACTATTATTTTGCCTGCGCCTCTGTTGTTTGATTTGATTGCAGATAATTTTCTGGTCATGCCGGAAGCAGTGTACGCTCATCGAGGCCAAGTATCCACTCCAGAACCTGAGCTTGAGCCGGAACATGCACTAGACCCTTATCGTACATCATCTTACCAGTGGGATCCGGAGGAGATGGCCATCCCGTGGTATCCTGATTACACCCCTTAGTACACCGGCGAGAGTAGCCGTGGTCCTTGGCATTAGACCAACTTAGGCCAAAAGCCTAAGCTTGGGGGAGTACGTATTTCTCACCAACTTTACATTCATGTTCACACACTATTCTAGTCGTCGGTGCTCATACTCTTTCATTGTATTATCCATGCTAGTTTAATTTTCTTTTTCTAGTTTTCTTCTTGTGTGTTTGATAAACCTTAAGAAAAACCAAAAAATTAGTTAGTTTATTTTCCATGCTTGTAGTAGAATTAAAATGAAAACCCAAAAAGAATTCTCGTTCTTCTTTTTACTTGTTGGGAGCTTTCTCGTGTAAATAGTTTTATTTTCTTTTCTTTCCTTTGGGGCTCGAGAGTAGAAGACCATATTGAAAATGCTTAGTGGCTCACATATGCATGATTGTTTATTTAACTTAGAGCCCATATTACTTTGTCTTCTCTCTTGAGTTGAATGCTTGCAGATTCCAGCTTAGTCCAATGCACGTGCACTATTATTATTATACACACCGTTCGGTCGTGCAAGTGAAAGGCAATAATGACGATATATGATGGACTGATTGAGATGAGAAAAGCTGGTATGAACTCGACCTCTCTTGTTTTTGTAAATATGATGAGTTCATCATTCCTGGTTCAGCTTATTATGAAGTAAACATATTTGCAATGACATTTAGAGATTATAGTTGCTTGTGCCATGCTTGATTAGCTATGAGTTATAATGGTTTTACCTTGCGTGCCAACATGCTATTAGAATGATTATGATGTGGTATGATGAGATGGTATCCTCCTTTGAATAAATTGAGTGACTCGACTTGGCACATGTTCACGCATGTAGTTGAAACAAATCAACATAGCCTTCACGATATTTATGTTCATGGTGGATTATATCCTACTCATGTTTGTATTCGGTGTGAATTAATTTTAATGCATGTTCATGACTGTTGTCGCTCTCTCAGTTGGTCGCTTCCCAGTCTTTTGCTAGCCTTCACCTGTACTAAGCAGGAATACTGCTTGTGCATCCAAACTCCTTAAACCCCAAAGTTGTTCCATATGAGTCCACCATACCTTCCTATATGCGGTATCTACCTGTCGTTCCAAGTAAATTTGTATGTGCCAAACTCCAAACCTTCAAATGAAATTCTGTTTTGTAGCTCAAGCAGCTAAATGTTTCAACTAGGGCTGCCTATATCTTCCATGCTAGGTGGGTTATTCTCAAGAGGAGTGGACTCCGCTCCTCATTCACGAGAAAGGGCCGGTAACCGGGATGCCCAGTCCCATGATCCAAAAAGATCAAAGCAAATCAACATAATTAAACAAAACTCCCCCAGGGTTGTTGTTAGTTGGAGGCACTCGTTGTTTCGAGCAAGCCATGGATTGATGCTTGTTGGTGGTGGGGGAGTATAAACTTTTACCATTCTGTTTGGGAACTGCCTATAATGCATGTAGTATGGAAGATACAACCATCTCATAGTTGTTGCGTTGACAGTGAAAGTATGCCGCTCAAAATATTATTCAATCTCTATTTTAAAATCGAGCTCTGGCACCTCTACAAATCTCTGCTTCCCTCTACGAAGGGCCTATCTATTTACTTTTATGTTGAGTGATCACCTTCTTATTAAAAAGCACCCGCTGGAGAGCACATTGTCATTTGCATTCATTACTATTGGTTTATATTGGGTATGACTTGACTGGATCTCTTTTACCATGAATTACAATGTTTAGTCAGTCCTTGATCTTAAAGGTGCTCTGCATTTATGTTTTGCGGTCTCAGATAGGGCTAGCGAGATATCATTTTGTTATATCATGTTATGATTGCTTTGAGAAAGTGTTGTCATCCGAGTTTTATTATTATGGCTCGCTAGCTGATTATGCCATTGATATGAGTGATTGTGAGACCTAAGTGTTATTGTGAGTATGGTTAATTCATAATATTTGTTGAAACCCGAATGCTGGCTTTGCATGTTTACAACAACAAGAGCAAATAGAGTTTGTAAAAGTTTTTCTTTATCACTTTCAGTTTATCAACTGAACTGCTTGAGGACAAGCAAAGGTTTAAGCTTGGGGGAGTTGGTACGTCTCCAACGTATCTAATTTTCCAAACACCCTTGTTTTGGACTCTAACTTGCATGATTTGGATGAATTTAACCCGGACTAACGCTGTTTTCAACAGAACTGCCATGATGTTGTTTTATGTGTAGAAAACAAAAGTTCTCGGAATGTCCTGAAAATCCTCGGAAGCAAGTTTTGGAAAATATAAAAAATACTGGAGAAAGAATTAAGACCAGGGGGCCCACACCCTGTCCATGAGGGTGGGCGGCGCGCCCACCCCCCTGGGCGCGCTCCCTGTCTCGTGGGCCCCCTGAGGCTCCGCCGACCTCAACTCCACCTACATATATTCCGTCTCGCGGAGAAAAAAATCATAGAGGAAGTTTCATTGCGTTTTACGATATGGAGCCGCCGCCAAGCCCTAATATCTCTCGGGAGGGCTGATCTGGAGTCTGTTCAGGGCTCCGGAGAGGGGGATTCATCGCCGTCATCATCATCAACCATCCTCCATCACCAGTTTCATGATGCTCACCGCCGTGTGTGAGTAATTCCATCGTAGGCTTGCTGGACGGTGATGGGTTGGATGAGATTTACCATGTAATCAAACTAGTTTTGTTAGGGTTTGATCCCTAGTATCCACTATGTTCTGAGATTAATGTTGCTATGACTTTGCTATGCTTAATGCTTGTAACTAGGGCCCGAGTGCCATGATTTTAGATCTGAATCTATTATGTTTTCATGAATATATGTGTGTTCTTGATCCTATCTTGCAAGTCTGTAGTCACCTATTATGTGTTATGATCCGACAACCCCGAAGTGACAATAATCGGGATACTTCTCGGTGATGACCGTAGTTTGAGGAGTTCATGTATTCACTATGTGCTAATGCTTTGTTTCGGTTCTATATTAAAAGGAGGCCTTAACTGTAACGCCCCGAGACCGACGCTCCAGAAGACTTCCAGCTATTCCGAGTTTCGCCGTGCGATGTATTTGTTTGTTGCATTCTTCTTAGCTTCATTTGCATTGCATCATGTCATCATGCCATCATTTCATTAATTTTAAAACCTTAACTAAATAAATTGTATGGATTTTTTGATCCATTTAAATCGAGGGAATTCACTTGTGATTTCTCTTTAAAACATATTCAAAGTCTCCTACTATTATTAGGGAGCTATAATAAATATTTCATTTTTAAAATTGATCATAACACACTTGCAAAAATAATTTCGTTCCTTTTCTGCTTCAAGTTTGGTCTCCAACCTTGCCATATATTTCTTTCATCATTTTCCGGAGCTCCACCAAAAATCCGAACATTTTTGGACCTTCCTTTTATCAAGTCCTAGTTCAAACCCATTTGAATTAAATACAAATGAGTTTGAATTTACATCTTTCTATCATGGCCTTTCTATTTTTTTCTTGGAACAAGCATATTTTTGCGAGTCCGGGAAAATTATCCCCATGCGCAAATCTTTCCCCTAACCTCTCTTTCTTTTCTTTCTTTTCTCTATTCTGTTTTATTATTCATTAGTGAGAGAGAGCCAGCCCAGCCAGGCCTCTGGCCACTTCTTTCTCCACCTGGGCCGACCCAACCAGCCTCCTAGGCCCAGCCGCGCCCCAGCTCTAACCCTAGCCCAGCTCCCACGCATCTCATCTCCTCTCGTTCCTCCTCTGCCTGCCGCCACACTCGTGCACCGCATTGCCAGGGAGAGCCAACGCTCGATCCCCTCCTCCCTCGTTGCGCCGTTGCGGAGAGAGAGAGGAGCAGAGCCTCGCGCCCGATCCCATCGCGACCCGCCGCCGTCGGTGACCACCAGGAAAGCCACCCCACGCACGGCCCCATCATCGTCGTCGCGCCCTTCCGCTGCTGCCTGCGGCCTCGTTCTCGCCTGCACCTCGCCAAGCTCCGCTTGGACCTGCTTGTGTCCGCCCCGAAGCCGCTGCTGGCTGCCGCTCCTTGCTCCTTGCTCCCCTTGCTAGCCAGAAGCTCGTCCCCGAGCTCAGCTAACTCCGGCGGCCCCTGCGCCCGCAACCGTCTGCCTCCCCGCCGTCCAACCGAGCCCCGCCCTCAAGCGCGTCCCTTCCTGCCGTGCCTTGGTTTCCCACGACCCCGCTCCACGCCATCCTCCCCCCTGCGCCAAGTCCGGCCGCCGTGCCGCCATGCTCCAGGTCGCCCCTCGCCTCGTTGGCTTTGACTCCGAACAGATGCGCCCGAGGAGCTCCCCGAGCAAGCTCGCTCGCAGCCCCTGCGTTCCTCACGCTCGAGCGTCTTCCCTGGCCTCCGCCACCCGCATCTGCTCGCGGACGCCACTGCCAGTGCCTTGGCAGCCACTAGCTCCTTCGTGCCACTGCCCCGCCTCCACCGGAGCTCCACACTGCCTCCTGTACACCGTTGTTGCCTCCGTGCATCTTCACTTCCTGTGCCCGTGGACGTCAAGGCCAAGTACCCCCTTCGTTTCTTCAAATCAGCAAGTTCAGAAGATCCCAAGTACCACTACGACCCATGTACCACGACGAACATGTACGGCTACATGACGACCCGACGACCCCGGACATCTACGAAAACGTGTACCACTACCGTCGCCACGTGAACGTCTACCTCCACTACGGCCGTGAACGACTACTTCCTTCGCCGAACCCGAACCGCTCCGAAACGCACGCTTCAAAGGTATAACGATGAGACGACCGCCCGTGAACGAATGCTTGTGTGTTGTATGAGATGCCCGTGTTTGCACCGTGTCTGAATTGTCACTCGTTTCCATGCCACTATCCCGTGGGAACCCGGTAGTCGGGAGCACCCCACCATCCCTAGCATGTTGCACACATACGCACGCCTCCTTTTGCACTGGTATCTACGTGAGTTACCGGAACCGATATGTTGCCGTGGCATCATTTTTGGATATGTTGCCGTGGCACCATTTCCGTTTCGCCGCCGTGGCACCCTTTTCATTCCGCCATGGCGACTAATGCTTCATAACATGCTCATGTCAATGTTTTCATTAAAATTGCATAAACTTGCACATGTCATCCGCATCATGATAAACCATTTAAATGCTTAAAATTGTTGCTTGCATTAAATTGCTAAATAATATGGGGATTTTCCGGAATTGTTGTTTATTGTTTCCGGCCTCATTTAAACTTGCCTAAATAGTTAGTTTATTTATGTTTCACCTCTTGCCATGTTTGACAACATTTAATATTGTTGGTTAGTCTAAACGAGAGAGAACTAAATATTTGAATGTGGTGTTCCGTCAATATGCAACTCGTTGCATATTGAGCTCCACTTAAATTGTAGTGTTCTTTGCTTTACCTTGCCATGCCATGCCTCATTAAACCGGACATGCATCATATTTGTTTGTGCATCATTCCATGCTTATGTGCTGGTTGTTTACCGCGTTGTTTGCTTCTTTCCGGTTTGCTTCTCTCATTAGATTCGGTTTTGTTCCGGAGTTGTGAGGATTCGTTCGACTATGTTCGTTTGTCTTCTTCATGGACTCGTTCTTATTCCTTGCGGATTTTCAGGCAAGATGACCATTACCCTTGATATCACTTCTATCTTTGCTTGCTAGTTGCTCCGTTCTATCGCTGTGTTGCGCTACCTATCACTTGTTTACCATGCCTCCCATATTGCCATGTCAGCCTCTAACCTTTTCACCCCTCCTAGCAAATCGTTGTTTGGCTATGTTACCGCTTTGCTCAGCCCCCCTTCTAGCGTTGTTAGTTGCAGGTGAAGTTGAAGATTGCTTCATGATGGACAGGATTATGTTGGGATATCACAATATCTCTTATTTAATTAATGCATCTATATACTTGGTAAAGGGTGGAAGACTCGGCCTTATGCCTAGTGTTTTGTTCCGCTCTTGCCGCCCTAGTTTCCGTCATACCGGTGTTATGTTCCCGCATTTTGCGTTACGCGGTTGGGTGATTTATGGGACCCCCTTGACAGTTCGCTTTGAATAAAACTCCTCCATCAAGGCCCAACCTTGGTTTTAACATTTGCCACCTAAGCCTTTTTCCCTTGGGTTCTGCAGACTCAAGGGTCATCTTTATTTTACCCCCCCCCCCCCGGGCCGGTGCTCCTTCGAGTGTTGGTCCAAACTAGAGCACCGTGCGGGACCATTCCTTGGCAACTTGGATTACGTCGGTACCTGTACGCTTCGCTTATCCGGTGTGCCCTGAGAACGAGATATGTGCAGCTCCTATCGGGATTTGTCGGCACAGTCGGGTGGTCTTGCTGGTCTTGTTTTACCATTCTCGAAATGTCTTGTGAACCGGGATTCCGAGTCTGATCGGGTCTCCCTGGGAGAAGGTATATCCTTTGTTGATCGCGAGAGCTTCTCATGGGCTAAGTTGGGACACCCCTGCAGGGCATAAGCTTTCGAAAGCCGTGCGTGCGGTTATAGGTAGATGGGAATTTGTTAATGTCCGGTTGTAGATAACTTGACACTAGATCCGAATTAAAACGCATCCACCATGTGTGTAGCCGTGATGGTCTCTTCTCGGCGGAGTCCGGGAAGTGAACACGGTTTTGGGTTATGTTTGACGTAAGTAGGAGTTTAGGATCACTTCTTGATCATTGCTAGTTCACGACCGTTCCTCTTGCTCTCTTCTCGCTCTTATTTGCGTATGTCAGCCACCATATATGCTTAGTCGCTGCTGCAACCTCACCACTTTACCCTTTCCTACCCATAAGCTTAAATAGTCTTGATCTCGCGGATTTTGAGATTGCTGAGACCTCGTGACTCACCAGATACTATCACAACAGCTGCAGGTGCCGATGATACCAGTGCAGGTGATGCAACCGAGCTTAGATGGGAGCTCAATGAAGACCTTGGTCGTTCTATGTTCCGTTTCATGTTGATCAGTAGTGGAGCCCAGTTGGGACGATCGGGGATCTAGCAGTTGGGTTATCTTCTTTTCTTTTGGCTTCGTCCGTAGTCGGACTATATGTGTACTCTGAATGATGTATGATTTATTTATGTTCATTGTGTGAAGTGGTGATTGTAAGCCAACTCTTTATCCCAGTCTTGTTCATTACATGGGATTGTGTGAAGATGACCCTTCTTGCGACAAAACCACAATGCGGTTATGCCTCTAAGTCGTGCTTCGACACGTGGGAGATATAGCCGCATCGTGGGTGTTACAAGTTGGTAATCAGAGCCATCCCCGACTTAGGAGCCCCCTGCTTGATTGTTTGCTGGCATTGTTGAGTCTAGAACAAAAAATGTTTTGAGTCTTAGGATTATATATATCAGAGAGTAGGATTCTTTTTACTCCTTAGTCCCTTCGTCGCTCTGGTGAGGTCTCCTGACGTAGATGTTTTGACTTTCCTCTCCTCAAATTTCACTAAAAAAAATTTAGGATCACGCGGGTATCTTGGAATCGTTTCGATGGTTTTGTGACGAGAACATTGTTCTTGGTGCCTCCTGTCTATTATGTGGCATTGACCCGGGGAGTTGAGCTCCGAGGTGTTGTCGTCATAATTTTATCGTTGCAGTTCTGGAATACCTGAGTTTTGCCGACATCGAAAATCTCTTTTATGCAGTTGTTGGTGAGATAACCTCGACGCCACCCAGTACTGGGGCGGGAGTTCGGGAGTATTGCCATAGCTCGTATAACGGATGCTTTTCGAAGGTTGAGGTACACGATTTCCGGAGTTTTTCTTGGTTATGTGTTGACGGATGGATACAGCTTGGATGTAGGAATTGTTAGTTTTGGGTGAGATATATATTGCTTCCCCTGTATCCCCAACACCAGATTGCATAACCAGAAAGTTTCGAGAGTTTTATAGGTGGGAATTCAAGTAGCTACTAGAATATCTTTTCGACGGATGCATGATATGAGATTGGGGTTCGACGTCTAGTGGTCCGCCTTTCCATGGTCGTTTTTACAGTGGTCTTGTTGTGTCTTAAAGAACCCTTGGCTATGCAGGTTCGGGGACACTTCGTATGTCATGTGCACTGCCTTGTACATGATGGTGTTGTACACTCGAGCCCGTGTGGGCCCCACCATGAAAACTTCGAACGAAATCTCTATCATATGTTTGTTTCGGCTTATTCTGCAAGCCAAATCCTTTGTTTTGTTCTATTTGTGGTATTCGAGTTGCTTCGAAGTCAAATGTTGAATCCATACCTTTCCTAAATGGTGTTCTCATATTGCTATGTGAATACTAATCCTTCTTGATCATCGAGGTCGTCATGTTAATTCTGTTCCAACCCGTGCGCTTCTCTTCAAGATGATCCCATCATTCTCCCCATCCGCAAGATCAATTCTAAGTTTTCTCAACGGTGTTTTTTTCATTCATCCCAAGTTGTCTTTGTTTTCCCGCCCTCCCACCCTTTTTCTTCAAGGACTCAGATTTCTTAATCGGGTATCCATTTTATTGATGGGAAGTCTCTCCATTCTTTTCCGTCAATGTTTTTATCCGGTGATTCTCAGGGAGATACTAACGGAGCTTCAAGTTTATCATTCTTCGTTCTCTTTTTCTTCTCCGTTGGATTCAATTCAAGCTTTGTCGATCATATCCTTTCCTTGTTTCAAATGTTTTTCTCATGCCGGTGTACCTCTTAATCATTCACTTCTTCCTATTCATTTGTCCTGGAGTGCTGAAGATATTTAACAAGACTTATGTTTCCATTCTCAATCCGTTCAAGATATTTCGAGGTTGTTATCTCATTCTAGTCATTTAATTCAACCGGTGCAATCTCTCTTCAAAATCATTCAACGATGTTTCTTTGGAGTGGGCCCTAACCCACAGGTCTTTTCCCAGGATCTTTCCTGACTCTCCTAATTTTCCCGGAGCTATTCCCAAATTCATTTTGAAGTTTGACGAAAGAATGAATCTTCATCAGTCATATGTCCTTCTCCAAGATCTTTCAAATTCTTTTCATCGTTGGTTCAACCTTTCTAATTTTCATCCCGGAGTATCTCAACAATTCATGGTGGTGTTTCTCGTCGTCATTCTCGAATTTTGAAGACTGAAGAAGAGTTCCTCTTAAATCCTTACCCGTTCTTCCAAAGATTCGTGGTTCTAGCTTGATGCCATCCTCTCATAATTGTTTTCGATTGTGAGAATTCTTTTCACCCATCTGACGCATTTCATGAGTTTCTTTCCTTTCTCGATCATCTGAAGGCCAATCATCTCATAATTATTCATTCTCAGCTTTCAACTCTTGTTCTTGAATTCTTCCGGTGCATCGTTCAAATACCCTCTAATCAGTTCATGGCCCCTTCGTTCTCATGTATCTAAATCCCCTCAAGTATCTTCGTTCGTTTTCCAATTCTTCTCGGTGAATTGTGCCTTCGCTACTTTCATTTTCAATTATTATGGTGGTTCATTCAAGATTTCTCTTCGTTCGTTATCGTATCAATTCTTTCGTTCTTTTGTTGTTTCAATCCTACCGGTGGTTCCATCAATAGCTTCTCAAGTTTACGCTATATCTCTCTTAATTCATTCTACAAGAATAAGTAGTATGCCAAATCCATTGCTTGTCATCAATTTAATTTGATGAAGGATAAGCATACAATAAATCTTATTCTTATTTCCTTGAGGTAATTCAATTATTTTCATCCGGAGATTGTTCCTGATGAAGTAATTCTCGGTTCTAGTGTTTCATCTTTTCTTTTCCGGAGTTCCAAGTTTTCTCGGTTATATCGTCGCGAAGCTCCATCTAAATCATTGCAAGGATTCACCTTGTATTTTCAACTTCTCTTTCTTTCTATCATTCTTTTATTACCGGAGTTCTTCATGGAGGCTCAACATGATGGTTCATTAAGGATTTAATTCCTTCTCGAAGTGTTCTTCGAGATTCTTTTCAGAGGAGTTCAAGCATTCTTCATGTTGCATTCCAAAGTGCAATTCTCCTACCTTATCTTTTGAGATGGTGTTATATCATTCTTGACAATTTCCATTCTGGTTTCGCGATTCACATGTTGTCAAGAATGAGGTATTTTAAATCCATATCTCTTCGTTGGAGTTATCTTGTGTCATATTTCACCTAAAGCCTTTCCCTAAGGAATGTTGCTCTTTGTGGTGCTTATCAATGATCCAAGTTTTCTCCTATCCTCTCGGCAAAGCAGTTTTCATCTCTTCGCTGATCTCAAGCAAGCAATTGTTTTAGTTAGTGGCCGGTTGTCACCTCATAGTTTTGAGATGTTTTCCATAAGCCCACAACAAGCTTATCCTTTCGTTGTTGTTGATCCAACAACTCCATTCTAGCTTTTCCTATAAGCGTGCTCTTTCAAGATCAAGTTTTCCTCCGTTCATTCCATTCCATTCTTACATTTCTTCCGGAGGCTTTGTGATGTTGCTCTCTTCACTCCTCTTCTCGTATTAAGGATCGTGTTCTTTTCTTGCTTATCCATTTAACCGGAGTGTTATGTTCTCTGCTAAGTTCTTTTCATCTTATCAAGTCTTGCATCTCTTTTCAACCGGAGTGCTGCCCGAATTTGTTCTTCCTTGCTCCTTGTTTATCTCGTTTCAACCAGAGTGGTTTCGAATTCCTTCTTGTCCATTGTACTTGTCATTCATAGCTTTGCAACCTCCAAGGTTCACATGGTGTTCCTTGTTTCTATTTTCTACCGCAGTGCTCTCAATTGTGTTCAACTCTGTTGTGTTCTTTCTTTCAACTTTTCAACCTCTCAAGGTTCGTGGTTTCACTCGTTCGTCAAAGAAGCAACTTAGTTTTACCTCTTCTCTTCCTCTTCCGTTTCTCTCCGGTGCCATCCTAGATCTCGGGACGAGATCCTCTTGTAGTGGTGGAGTGTTGTAACGCCCCGAGACCGACGCTCCAGAAGACTTCCAGCTATTCCGAGTTTCGCCGTGCGATGTATTTGTTTGTTGCATTCTTCTTAGCTTCATTTGCATTGCATCATGTCATCATGCCATCATTTCATTAATTTTAAAACCTCAACTAAATAAATTGTATGGATTTTTCGATCCATTTAAATCGAGGGAATTCACTTGTGATTTCTCTTTAAAACATATTCAAAGTCTCCTACTATTATTAGGGAGCTATAATAAATATTTCATTTTTAAAATTGATCATAACACACTTGAAAAATAATTTCGTTCCTTTTCTGCTTCAAGTTTGGCCTCCAACCTTGCCATATATTTCTTTCATCATTTTCCGGAGCTCCACCAAAAATCCGAACATTTTTGGACCTTCCTTTTATCAAGTCCAAGTTCAAACCCATTTGAATTAAATTCAAATGAGTTTGAATTTACATCTTTCTATCATGGCCTTTCTATTTTTTTCTTGGAACAAGCATATTTTTGCGAGTCCGGGAAAATTATCCCCATGCGCAAATCTTTCCCCTAACCTCTCTTTCTTTTCTTTCTTTTCTCTATTCTGTTTTATTATTCATTAGTGAGAGAGAGCCAGCCCAGCCAGGCCTCTGGCCACTTCTTTCTCCACCTGGGCCGACCCAACCAGCCTCCTAGGCCCAGCCGCGCCCCAGCTCTAACCCTAGCCCAGCCCCCACGCATCTCATCTCCTCTCGTTCCTCCTCTGCCCGCCGCCACACTCGTGCACCGCATTGCCAGGGAGAGCCAGCGCTCGATCCCCTCCTCCCTCGTTGCGCCGTCGCGGAGAGAGAGAGGAACAGAGCCTCGCGCCCGATCCCATCGCCACCCGCCGCCGTCAGTGACCACCAGGAGAGCCACCCCGCGCACGGCCCCATCATCGTCGTCGCGCCCTTCCGCCGCTGCCTGCGGCCTCATCCTCACCTGCACCTCGCCAAGCTCCGCTTGGACCTGCTCGTGTCCGCCCCGAAGCCGCTGCTGGCTGCCGCTCCTTGCTTCTTGCTCCCCTTGCTAGCCAGGAGCTCGTCCCCGAGCTCAGCTAACTCCGGCGGCCCCTGCGCCCGCAACCGTCTGCCTCCCCGCCGTCCAACCGTGTCGCGCCCTCAAGCGCGTCGCCTTCCTGCCTTGCCTTGGTTTCCCATGACCCCGCTCCGCGCCATCCTCCCCCCTGTGCCAAGTCCGGCCGCCGTGCCGCCATGCTCCATGTCGCCCCTCGCCTCGTCGGCTTTGACTCCGAACAGATGCGCCCGAGGAGCTCCCCGAGCAAGCTCGCTCGCGGCCCCTACGTTCCTCGCGCTCGAGCGTCTTCCCTGGCCTCCGCCACCCGCATCTGCTCGCAGACGCCACTGCCAGTGCCTTGGCAGCCTCTAGCTCCTTCGTGCCACTGCTCCGCCTCCACCGGAGCTCCACACTGCCTCCTGTACACCGTTGTTGCCTCCGTGCATCTTCACTTCCTGTGCCCGTGGACGTCAAGGCCAAGTACCCCCTTCGTTTCTTCAAATCAGCAAGTTCAGAAGATCCCAAGTACCACTACGACCCATGTACCACGACGAACATGTATGGCTACATGACGACCCGACAACCCCAGACATCTACGAAAACGTGTACCACTACCGTCGCCATGTGAATGTCTACCTCCACTACGGCCGTGAACGACTACTTCCTTCGCCGAACCCAAACCGCTCCACAACGCACGCTTCAAAGGTATAACGATGAGACGACCGCCCGTGAACGAATGCTTGTGTGTTGTATGAGATGCCCGTGTTTGCACCATGTCCGAATTGTCACACGTTTCCATGCCACTATCCCATGGGAACCCGGTAGTCGGGAGCACCCCACCATCTCTAGCATGTTGCGCACATCCGCACGCCTCCTTTTGCACCGGTATCTCCGTGAGCTACCGAAACCGATATGTTGCCGTGGCATCATTTTCGGATATGTTGCCGTGGCACCATTTCCGTTTCGCCGCCGTGGCACCCTTTTCATTCCGCCATGGCGACTAATGCTTCATAACATGCTCATGTCAACGTTTTCATTAAAATTGCATAAACTTGCACATGTCATCCGCATCATGATAAACCATTTAAATGCTTAAAATTGTTGATTGCGTTAAATTGCTAAATAATATGGGGATTTTCCGGAATTGGTGTTTATTGTTTCCGGCCTCATTTAAACTTGCCTAAATAGTTAGTTTATTTATGTTTCACCTCTTGCCATGTTTGACAACATTTAATATTGTTGGTTAGTCTAAACGAGAGAGAACTAAATATTTGAATGTGGTGTTCCGTCAATATGCAACTCGTTGCATATTGAGCTCCACTTAAATTGTAGTGTTCTTTGCTTTACCTTGCCATGACATGCCTCATTAAACCGGACATGCATCATATTTGTTTGTGCATCATGCCATGCTTATGTGCTGGTTGTTTACCGCGTTGTTTGCTTCTTTCCGGTTTTCTTCTCTCGTTAGCTTCGGTTTCGTTCCGGAGTTGTGAGGATTCGTTCGACTACGTTCGTTTGTCTTCTTCATGGACTCATTCTTATTCCGTGTGGGTTTTCAGGCAAGATGACCATTACCCTTGATATCACTTCTATCTTTGCTTGCTAGTTGCTCCGTTCTATCGCTGTGCTGCGCTACCTATCACTTGTTTACCATGCCTCCCATATTGCCATGTCAGCCTCTAACCTTTTCACCCCTCCTAGCAAACCGTTGTTTGGCTATGTTACCGCTTTGCTCAGCCCCTCTTATAGCATTGTTAGTTGCAGGTGAAGTTGAAGATTGCTTCATGATGGACAGGATTATGTTGGGATATCACAATATCTCTTATTTAATTAATGCATCTATATACTTGGTAAAGGGTGGAAGACTCGGCCTTATGCCTAGTGTTTTGTTCCACTCTTGCCGCCCTAGTTTCCGTCATACCGGTGTTATGTTCCCGGATTTTGCGTTCCTTACGCGGTTGGGTGATTTATGGGACCCCCTTGACAGTTCGCTTTGAATAAAACTCCTCCAGCAAGGCCCAACCTTGGTTTTAACATTTGCCGCCTAAGCCTTTTTCCCTTGGGTTCTGCAGACTCAAGGGTCATCTTTATTTTACCCCCCCCCCCCCGGGCCAGTGCTCCTTCGAGTGTTGGTCCAAACTAGAGCACCGTGCGGGACCATTCCTTGGCAACTTGGATTACGTCGGTACCTGTATGCTTCGCTTATCCGGTGTGCCCTGAGAACGAGATATGTGCAGCTCCTATCGGGATTTGTCGGCACAGTCGGGTGGTCTTGCTGGTCTTGTTTTACCATTGTCGAAATGTCTTGTGAACCGGGATTCCGAGTCTGATCGGGTCTTCCTGGGAGAAGGTATATCCTTCGTTGATCGCGAGAGCTTATCATGGGCTAAGTTGGGACACCCCTGCAGGGTATAATCTTTCGAAAGCCGTGCCTGCGGTTATAGGCAGATGGGAATTTGTTAATGTCCGGTTGTAGATAACTTGACACCAGATCCGAATTAAAATGCATCAACCATGTGTGTAGCTGTGATGGTCTCTTCTCGGCGGAGTCCAAGAAGTGAACATGGTTTTGGGTTATGTTTGACGTAAGTAGGAGTTCAGGATCACTTCTTGATCATTGCTAGTTCACGACCGTTCCTTTTGCTCTCTTCTCGCTCTTATTTGCGTATGTCAGCCACCATATATGCTTAGTCGCTGCTGCAACCTCACCACTTTACTCTTTCCTACCCATAAGCTTAAATAGTCTTGATCTCGTGGGTTTTGAGATTGTTGAGTCCTCGTGACTCACCAGATACTATCACAACAGCTGCAGGTGCTGATGATACCAGTGCAGGTGATGCAACCGAGCTCAGATGGGAGCTCAACGAAGACCTTGGTCGTTGCTATGTTTCGTTTCATGTTGATCAGTAGTGGAGCCCAGTTGGGACGATCGGGGATCTAGCAGTTGGGTTATCTTCTTTTCTTTTGGCTTCGTCCGTAGTCGGACTATGTGTGTACTCTGAATGATGTATGATTTATTTATGTTCATTGTGTGAAGTGGCGATTGTAGGCCAACTCTTTATCCCAGTCTTGTTCATTACATGGGATTGTGTGAAGATGACCCTTCTTGCGACAAAACCACAATGCGGTTATGCCTCTAAGTCGTGCTTCGACACGTGGGAGATATAGCCGCATCGTGGGTGTTACATTAATATCCCTTAGTTTCCGTAAGGACCCCGCTGCCACCGGAGGGTAGGACAAAAGATGACATGCAAGTTCTTTTCCATAAGCACGTATGACTATATTCGGAATACATGCCTACATTACATTGTAGAATTGGAGCTAGTTCTGTGTCACCCTATGTTATAGATATTACATGAGTAATCGCATCCGACATAATTATCCATCACTGATCCATTGCCTACAAGCTTTTCACATATTGTGCTTCTCTTATTTACTTTTTTGTTGCTCTTGTTACAATTACTACAAAACCCAACAATATTACTTTTGCCATTGTTACCTTTATTATCGTACTACTTTGCTACTAAATACTTTTCTGCAGATACTAAGTTATCCAGGTGTGGTTGAATTGACAACTCAACTGCTAATACTCAATAATATTCTTTGGCTCCCCTTGTGTCGAATCAATAAATTTGGGTTGAATACTCTACCCTCAAAAGTTGTTGCGATCCCCTACACTTGTGGGTTATCAATGGCTATCGGTGGCAAGGTGATGAAGATGATTATGAAGTCGTCCATGGGGGTCGGGCAAGAAATAAGGAAGGGAAGCAAGACAATAGCGTGAGGGCGGGCGAGAAGACGAAGAATCTCCAGGACATGATCACGAAGTAGATGCAGGACACAGTCATCATGTAGAAGATGTCGGACATGATGATGAGGAAGATCAAGACGAAGGGCATGATCATGAAGATGAAGATGCCGGAGCAGACGATGATGGACCATCGATGGGCTGGGTGCAGGACCCTCATATTCAAGAGCTGCTTCTCAAGCAGACGGGTAACGCAAGAGCTGCCGCCCGAGAGAAAGCCAAGCTAGATCAACTGGAGATAGACGCGGTTACTCCATTGTATGAAGGATGCAGGCCCGAGGATACCCGCCTGAAAGTAATACTCATGGCTCTGGAGATGAAGGTAAAACACAAAATGACCGACGCATGCTTCGACGAGAACATGTCATTCTGGCACGAATGTCTTCCCAAGGGGAACAAGTGCCCGACCAGTTTCAAGGAGGCAAAGAAAATCGTGTCTCCTTTGGATTTACCGCACGTGAAATACCATGTGTGCATGAACGATTGCATCATTTATCGGGACGAGCACGCGGAGTCTACCATATGTTCGGTATGCAGCGTCACTCGATACGAGAAGAGGAAGAAAGCTCCTCGAAAAGTGGTGTGGTACTTTCCGATCACTCCTCGTCTGCAGCGGTATTTCGCGGACCCTAAGCTAGCAAAGATCATGCGTTGGCATGTGGATAGGGAGGAGAAGAAGCAAGAAGATGACTGAAATGATCCAGAGATAGATAAAAAATACAAGATGCTGAGTCACCCTAAGGATGCGAGCTAGTGGCAAGCATTGAACTTTGAACACCCAGAATTTGGGGATGATCCAAGGAACATCATGCTGGGCGCGAGCACCGATGGAGTCAATCCGTTTGGCAGCCAGAGAAGCACACATAGCATGTGGCCTGTGTTTGTGTGGATGTACAACCTTCCCCCCTGGATGTGCATGAAGAGGAAGTACATTCACATGAGTATGCTAATTGAAGGGCTGAAACAACCAGGGGATGACATCAATCTGTATCTAGGGCTGCTGAAAGAGGAGCTAGACACGCTATGGAAAACGCCAGCCAATACGTGGGAAGCAGCAGCGAAAGAATATTTCCCTATGAGAGCCGCACTGCTCACGACGGTGCATGACTATCTCGGTTACAGATATGTCATGGGGTAGGTGGTCCACGAATTTTGTGCATGTGTCAGGTGCATGGATGACACAATGTATCGCCAGCTAGATAGAGATCCTAGGTCTTCAAAAACCGTGTTCATGGGACATCGAAGGTGGCTTCGCGACGATGACGCATGGAGAAAATGCAAGGATCTGTTCGATGGTGAAACCGAACCTCGAAGACGCTCGCGTATGAGGAGCGGCGAGGAAATAGATGAGCTGTTGAAAAATTGGAAAGAGTGCTCACCGCCAGGAAAGAAGCGAAAGGCGCCAGAGCCGCTGCTGAAGGTATGGAAAACGAGGTCTATTTTCTGGGACTTGGCATACTGGAAGATCCTTCGTGTGCCTCATAGCCTTGATGTCATGCATATCATGAAGAACGTGTGCGAGAGTCTGCTTGGTACTCGGCTCAACATGCCAGAGAGGACCAAAGATGGGCCGAAAGCAAGGACAGACTTGCAATCAATGGGCATCAAGGATGAGCTTCACGCAAAACGCCCTAATGATGATGATGATGATGATGATGATGATGATGATGATGATGATGATGATGATGATGATGATGATGAGGCGAAGGACATGGAAAGTCGTTGCAAAGGAAAAAAGGCCACGAAGAACGAATATGACTGCCCTCCCGCTTGCTTCACTCTAAGTCGAGAGGAGATCAAGCAGTTTTTCACCTGCCTCATGGGAGCAAAACTTCCTTACGGTTACGCGGGGAAGATAAGCAGATACCTAGACTCAGCGAAGCAGAAGTTCAGTGAGATGAAGTCTCACGACTGTCATGTGCTGATGACGCAGATACTTCCAGTTGCAATCCGTGGGATTATGGACGTGCACGTTCGTGAAACGCTATTTGGCCTATGCAACTTTTTCGACGTCGTCTCTTGGAAGTCGGTTGGCGTGAGGCAACTCAGAAGGCTACAGGAAGAGATCATGGTGATACTATGCGAGCTTGGCATGTACTTCCCGCCTGCATTCTTCGATGTTATGGTGCATCTGCTCGTCCATATCATGGAGGATATCATCCAACTCAGGCCGACGTTCCTGCACAGCATGATGCCGTTCAAAAGGATGAATGGTGTCATCAAAGGATACGTTCGCAACAGGGCACGTCCAGATGGAAGCATAGCCAAGGGCTTTCTGGACGAAGAGTGCATCTCCTTTTGCATGAATTATCTAGGCATCGAGAACCCCGTTGGTCTACCCATCAACAGGCACCTCGGCAGGCTCGCCGGATGGGGTCACCGCGAGGGTCGCCGCGAAATGCATGTCGACTTCAAGGGTCGACTCACCGACTTTGAAAGAGCAAACCTAGTCGTGCTACAACACATAGAAGTGGTCGATCCTTGGGTGGTAGAGCACAAAACCTTTATTGAGAAGATGTACAATGACCGAGGCCAACAGAGGACGGACGGAGATATAATCAAAGAGCACAACTCATGTTTCACGCGTTGGTTCAAGGATAAGCTTCTGTTGTACCCTTTACATGAGGATTCTTCCGCGGAAGAAAAACTCATATTCGCCTTGTCACAGGGCGCCGAGCACAACCTGTTGACCTATGAGGCGTACGATATCAACGGCTACAGATTCTACACTGAGGAAAAGGACATGAAGAGCGATCATCGGAACTCCAGGGTAACGATGCAATCCTACACCGGTAACGACAAGGACAGATACTACGGAAGGATCAAGGAGATCTTGGAGCTGAGCTACGCTGGAGAGAAGGTCCCGATGTTCCGTGTCAGATAGGCCAAGAGCGTCCTAAAAGAAGACCGGTATTTCACCACCATGGTTATACCCGAAGCCAAATCCAAGACCGCGGGCGCAAACGTCACCGCGAAAAATGAGCCATGGGTACTGGCTTCCCAAGTGGACCAATGCTTCTTCATTACCGACCCGTCAAAGCCCAGTTGTGTTGTCGTGAGGAGAGGCAAAAGGAACATCATCAGAATGGATGGAGTCGCCAATGAGCAAGACTTTGACAAGTACGGTGACCCAAAGATGGAAGATGACAACGACGATGAAGTACCATACACCACAAGAAGAAGCAGGACCACCCTACCTAAAGGACGTCCGTTCAAGAGAAGAACTCCATTTGCGAAAAAGAAGGGCAAGAAGATTGTGAAAAGATAACTAAGATCGAATCACGACGTGTCGGCCACGTGTGTGTGTGTCAGTGGCAAGCTCAATTATTACATGCAACTAAGTTGAAGTATGGAAATGACATTTCTTCTGTTCTAGTCCTCTATCTAGTAACCTCTTTTGTTCAAAATAGTGGGGATTAATGTTGTCTGTACTTACCTTCCTTTTATAACTTTTCCATCACCAAGTTGAAGTATCGACCACCTTCTTCTTGGATTTGGAATTTTTGTTCTTCTCCCTCTTGTTTTGTTGCAAATCATCATTTACAGGCACCTTGGGATTCTTTGTGTTTTCTTATGGTATTTTAATTGTTTTTATTTATGTTTATTCTGGTAAAATAAAAAAAAGTTAGTAATGGCGCACCACGAGAAGGTGCGCCATTGCTATCACGGTGTTTATGGCGCACCCCTAGAAGGTGCGCCATTGATATACCAATTTTTATGGCACACCCCTAAATGCTGCGCCATTGCTAATACTCCCCCCACTAAAAGATCCAAGACGACCCAGCGGTCGTCGTCCTTCATCCCAATCGATGTGCATCTCGCCCCTCGCTGCCGCCCCCACCCACCGGCGACCTCGCTCCCGGGCTCCGCCGCCCCCACCCACCCCCTCCCTCGCCTTCGCCACTCCTAAGACGCTAACCCTCTGTTCTTACTAGCCCTTGAAACCCTAGAAACCCACGGCGCCTCTCCGCTCGAGCTCCACCGTGCGAGGCGACAAGCAAGGCGGCGGGCGGAACCTTCTTCAACACCGGGCCGGCGAGCCGCGGAAGCAGGGCTCTTTTTTGCCCGTCAAGGTAATCTCTTGCCCATCTTCTCCTCTTCGATCTGCTCTTCTCCCCTTCCCTTGCCTTCCCCTCCCTTCCCTGATACGTCCTTCCCTTCCCCATGCAGGTCAGGTGCACGCACGCGGCAGACACCACCAGCACCCAACCCTAGCCAGCGGCGCGGCGCACACCGGCATTGCTGCTGGCCGTACCTCGAAGCGGAGACGGTTGGCCTGCTCCTGGTCGGCTCCCCTTGCCTACGCCTCTGGTAAGCCCCTCGGCCCAACTCTCTACTCTCCCATCATCCGTTGGTTGGTAATCTTATGACTGCTGCTTGTTGTGTGCCATCAAAATTATTAACAAACTGAAAGGCGTTGATGTAGTGCAAATTTTTGAATAGCAGCATTGTTTAAATTTGTTTTTTAAACTTGTTTGATGCATCCATGGCCGCATCCATAGCAGTGAGTACTGCTTGTTGAGATACTACTGCAGATATTGTTTGGCTGGTGATATTGCTTACTGCAGCTAGAGTAGAAGAAGGAATAGGAGTAGCTGCAACTACATTAGGAGTAAGAGTACCCCATATTGTCTTTCACTGTGAGATATTGTGTAAATAAAAAAATACGTGTCCATATTTAGGAGCAGTAACCTTGTTAGGAAGAAAGCTAGCACTAAACAGAGTTATATTTTTATCCGAGAGTAGATTGTTAGGAGATTTTGTTTTTATCTATGAACTTGTATGATATGTGAACCCCAAAAAATGCATCGTCAGACACGTGCAGGTTGATGCCCCTCCATTTGTCACATCACAGACTTGACTAGGTGATCAATAACTATGTTAAGTGAACTTTCTACATCCTGAAACCTGAAACATGGGGATCAAGCTCTGTTTACATCATTCCAATGATTCACACTAACTATTTATTCAGTTAGTTCAGTTTTGTCAGTTAACACTGGTAGCGTTATTTCTTCAGCAAACTTTGCAGCTGTGGTGCGTGCGTATGCCAGTGCCAAGCCAGAATGTTGCTTGCGTTTCCTTCTGCTAATCATTCCAATGCTGACATTTCCATTTTCTTCAGTTAGTTCAGTTTCCTTTTGCCAGAATGTGCCAAGTCATCACCACCGATGCGTGCCATTTCCATTGGTTCAGCCTTGTCAGATTCTTCAAAAAGGGGGGGGACAAAGCTTATTCATATCTAACTACGTTTCTCAATTTTTGTACAACTGTGTCGATAGATAGGCTGTTGGTTTCTATAGTATTGAATAGCACTTGAACCGTTGACTGATTGGTTTGGGCTGAAATGTTTATAGTGGGTAAGCAACTGTATCAACCATGCGTGGAACATGTTGTTTGTGAAACATTCGTGCGCTTTTTCCTAATTTCTCAAAAATATTTCAGTCTTATTTTTCCTAGTTTCTCTGAGATATATGATTGTTTCCTCGCTTTGCATATAGCATGTTACTAGTATATATCTACACATGTTGAGAGGTTGCCTTGGATGATAAGCATCGCGTTGCTTTATATGTTCAGTTTTTCTATCTATGTATGTATGTCTAATTGCTTGAGCACACTGTTCCAATGACTTGGAGCAGTTTGTTTTTATATGTATGTTGCAACTATGCTCAAATCCTTGTATCTGAATTTTTTGAATATCTCTGACCCGTGCCAAGCCAAAAAGTGCAGTTACCCTCTGCACAGCAGCAGGTGCATGTGTTGGGCTGCCTAAGTTGACATTGTTAGAATAGAACCTCTGCTAATCAAGCAGTTACTACTGATTAGTAGATTTGGCAAGCAGGGTGGGTTGACACAGTCATAAGGCTGCCAAAATTATCTTATGAAATGATTCCAATGCTGGCAGCTTCTGATGTTCCAATGCTGGCAGCTTCTAATTCCAATGCTGGCAGCTTCTGATGTGAAATGACCCCTTTCTCCTGAAATGTTGATTAATTTCCATTCGGTTGAGAATGGAGCACTCCTAGGTCAAGAAAATTAGCAAAGATCATGCCCAATTTTCTTGACCTAGAAGGTGCCCGATTCTCAACCGAAACGAAAATATTCCTCTAAATCTGAGAAGAATAGATACTACCCTGATCTCACCCAATAACTCTAGTAGCCTTTTTTCCTATTTAGAGCGAACATGGCCGACAATGATGAGGCCGGAGGTTCGGGCAAGCCATTTTGGCAGCTGTCCTAGGAGATGGAGGAAGAACCTCACCGCTATGAGGACGCCGCGGAAGACACCGATCCCGACTACACAACCCCTAGTGGCGTCAGGGGTGACATCACTGATGGTGCCACTGGGGATGCCACCACTGATGATGGCAGCGAACGCACAGATGGCAGCACACCGAAGAGGCAACGGAAGGACCGGCGCTAGAACGTGCTCGGCACCGTCAAGGAGGAATTTACTGAAGTGTCCTCCAGTGGGCATCCAACAGCGCCCAAAGAATTAGTCAGTGGGTACGCGGGACAACTCGGGTGCATTCTCCGGAGCACCGTCTTGATCAACACCGAGAACCTAAGGCATCGTGACCGATGGAATTTGCGCAACCTCCTCTTCACAAAGCTGCACGAACGATACAAGTTCCCCGGTGACTTCGCAAACACATGCCTCTCAGGGAATAAAGTGAACAGTGCCGCCCTCACGAAGATGAGCATGGCCCTGGCTACTTGGAGAGACGCGGTGAAGAGAAGGATCATAAGTGGTGATAGTTATGAGAAGATCAAGGAGACAAATCCTTCGATCAGCAAAGCTGACTACCTGGAGTTCAAGATCAAGTGCGAGAGCAACGCATCCGCGGAATCAAGTCAGTGGGGGGAAGATATGCGGGACTTGAACTTAGGACACCACACACTCGGTCCCGGCGGTTACAGAGTGGCGGAACCTATATGGGACAAGGAGGACGCGGAGCGTGCCGAGCAAGGCCTACCGCCCCTCTTCGATAAATACCGTGACAAGCAGACCAGGAACTATGTTAGGGCCCGGTACAAGGTGGACCCGGTAACAAAGGAGCTTACCACAGATCCAAAGACCAAGGCTGTAACACCCCGGATACAACTTTCCATATTCGTAACTCCAACTCTTGCCTTTTCCGGAGATGCGATATGATATTTCCTTCGTGGTTGGGTTTTTGTCGTTTGTTTTGCATTTTTCTCATGTCTTGCATCTCAACTCATAGCATCACGCGCATTGCATCTGCACATTTTCATAAACTTGCATTCGCTCGTAGTTGCCGCTTCTTCCTTGCCCTTGTTGACCCCTCTCAAATCAACCGGACCGATCTCTTCTCTCTCTTGTCCCCGTGGCCTTTCATCAGACCCCATTGTCTTTGTTTTCCCCTCTCGTCTAAATGCCCACCCTCTCTTGCTAGCTCGCAGTCCCCTCGCGTGCGCGTCCGAAACTCCCCCTAACCCGACCCGGACTCTCGTTACCATTGGGTCCGGATCATCTCCAAACATCTATAAAATATCTTTGGTTTATTTATTGAACTCCCCTAGTCTATTTTTCCCGTCCGTCCGATTTAAACTGGATGTCCCAAAAATTCCCCTCATTTCACTATAAATAGACCACCTACCTACCTGCCAACCCTAAATTCTAGGAGATTTGTCCCTGCCGCCGCCGCACTCATCTCCCACCTCGGGATCCCTCCCGATTCCCACCTGCTCTCCTTATCGATCCAGATGGCCGCACCCTTGATCCAAAAATCCTCTCGGCCTCCAATCCATAGCCCTCCACCTCTCGATCTCTCCTCACCAAACAGCGCCTCCCCTGGATCCCCTCGTCCACCTACTGCAGTCGTTGTCATCCGCGACCGTAGGAGCAGGAGCTCTTGCACCGCGAGCGCCCGAGGCCCCAACCGCCCGAGAACCACCACCGGCGGCTAGGACCAGGCTGCACCACCCTGCCGTGTCCTTCTTCCGTTTTCCCCTTCCCTCCAGTTCCCTCTCTCCCTCACGATCTCTTCTCTCTGTTTCTCTCAACAGGAGCTCACCACTGACCAGAGCCGATGGAGCTGAGCCACGCCAGCGTCGATCTCCACCGACCCCATGCCACGGCCTCCCTGAGCTCCTCCTTCCACACCCCACGGCAGAGAACCCCAACCCCGGCGTCCGCATCACCAAGTACCTCGACCGCGCCTGAGGCCACCAGCGCCACCGGGCCTCTCTGCCTCCCCTGTCCGAGCCACAGCGAGTCCGCAGCCTGTCTCCTCTCCAGCATCGCGCCAAGTCTCACGTCGTCAGCGGCCGTTCCCGCCGTCCGTCGCCCTGAACCTGCTGTTGTTTCCGTTCTTCAGGAACAAGCAGCAGCAGCTCGCCCGCTCGTCCCCGTTGACCGTGCGCCTCGCGCACTTGGGCCAGATCAGCGCCAAGACCCAGCGTCGCCCCTGCCAGCCTCTCTCTCCAACGACCGGGCCTTATCCCATGGTGAGCAGTGATGGGGAACGTAGTGATTTCAAAATTTTCCTACGCACATGCAAGATCATGGTGATGCATAGCAACGAGAGGGGAGAGTGTTATCTACGTACCCTTATAGATCGCAACAGAAGCGTTGACACAACGTAGAGGAAGTAGTCGTACGTCTTCTTCCCGATCCGACCGATCCAAGCACCGTTACTCCAGCACCTCCGAGTTCTTAGCACACGTACAGCTCGATGAAGATCCTCGGGCTCCGATCCAGCAAAGCTTCGGGGAGGAGTTCCGTCAGCACGACGGCGTGGTGACGATCTTGATGTTCTACCGTCGCAGGGCTTCGCCTAAGCACCTCTAAGATATGACCGAGGTGGAATATGGTGGAGGGGGGCACCGCACACGGCTAAGGAACGATCACGAAGATCAACTTGTGTGTCTATGGGGTGCCCCCTGCCTCAGTATATAAAGGATGGAGGAGGAGGAGGCCGGCCAAGGCTATTGGTGCGGCCAGGATGGGAGTCCTACTAGGATTCCAAGTCCTAGTAGGAGTCCATCAAGAGGGGAGGAAGGGAGAAGGAAGTGGAGGAGAAGGAGAGGTGGCCGGCCCCCTTTTCCCTAGTCCAATTCGGACCAAAGGGGAGGGGGGCGCAGCAGCCCCTTGGCCCTTTCTCCTCTTCCCACTAAAGCCCATCAAGGCCCATTGCTTCTCTCATAACTACCCGGTACTCCGAAAAATACCCGAATCACTCGGAACCTTTCCGATGTCCGAATAAAGTCGTCCAACATATCGATTTTTATGTCTCGACCATTTCGAGACTCCTCGTCATGTCCCTGATCTCATCCGGGACTCCGAACTCCTTCGGTACATCAAAAACTCATAAACTCGTAATATAACTGTCATCGAAACCTTAAGCGTGCGGACCCTACGGTTCGAGAACAATGTAGACATGGCCGAGACACGTCTCCGGTCAATAACCAATAGCGGGACCTGGATGCCCATATTGGCTCCTACATATTCTACGAAGATCTTTATCGGTCAGACCGCATAACAACATACGTTGTTCCCTTTGTCATCGGTATGTTACATGCCCGAGATTCGATCGTCGGTATCCAATACCTAGTTCAATATCGTTACCGGCAAGTCTCTTTACTCGTTCCGTAATACATCATCTCACAACTAACATATTAGTTGTAATGCTTGCAAGGCTTATGTGATGTGCATTACCGAGAGGGCCCAGAGATACCTCTCCGACAATCGGAGTGACAAATCCTAATCTCGAAATACGCCAACCCAACATCTACCTTTGGAGACACCTGTAATGCTCCTTTATAATCACCCAGTTACGTTGTGACGTTTGGTAGCACCCAAGTGTTCCTCCGGCAAACGGGAGTTGCATAATCTCATAGTCATAGGAACATGTATAAGCATGAAGAAAGCAATAGCAACATACTAAACGATCAGGTGCTAAGCTAATGGAATGGGTCATGTCAATCAGATCATTCAACTAATGATGTGATCCTGTTAATCAAATAACAACTCTTTTGTCCATGGTTAGGAAACATAACCATCTTTGATTAACGAGCTAGTCAAGTAGAGGCATACTAGTGACACTCTGTTTGTCTATGTATTCACACATGTATTATGTTTCCGGTTAATACAATTCTAGCATGAATAATAAACATTTATCATGATATAAGGAAATAAATAATAACTTTATTATTGCCTCTAGGGCATATTTCCTTCAGTCTCCCACTTGCACTAGAGTCAATAATCTTGATCATATCATCATGTGGTTAACATCGATAGTTCACATCATCATGTGATTAACACCCATAGTTCACATCGCCATGTGACCAACACCCAAAGGGTTTACTAGATTCGGTAATCTAGTTCACCTCGCTATGTGATTAACACCCGAAGAGTACTAAGGTGTGATCATGTTTTGCTTGTGAGAGAATCTTAGTCAACGGTCTTTCACATTCAGATCCGTTATGTATTTTGCAATTTTCTATGTCTACAATGCTCTGCACGGAGCTACTTTAGCTAATTGCTCCCACTTTCAATATGTATCTAGATCGAGACTTAGAGTCATCCAGATCTGTGTCAAAACTTGCATCGACATAACTTTTTACGACGAACCTTTTTGTCACGTCCATAATCGAGAAACATATCCTTATTTCACTAAGGATAATTCTGACTGTTGTCTAGTGATCTACTCCTAGATCACTATTGTACTCCCTTGCCAAATCAGTGTAGGGTATACAATAGATCTGGTATACAGCATGACATACTTTATAGAACCTATGGCCAAGGCATAGGGAATGACTTTTATTCTCTTTCTATCTTCTGCCGTGGTCGGGCTTTGAGTCTTACTCAACTTCACACCTTGTAATACAGGCAAGAACTCTTTCTTTGACTGCTCCATTTTGAACTATTTCAAAATTTTGTCAAGGTATGTACTTATTGAAAAAACTTATCAAGCGTCTTGATCTATCTCTATAGATCTTGAAGCTCAATATGTAAGCAGCTTCAACGAAGTCTTTCTTTGAAAAACTCCTTTCAAACACTCCTTTAGGCTTTACAGAATAATTCTACATTATTTCCGATCGACAATATGTCATTCACATATACTTATCAGAAATGATGTAGTGCTCCCACTCACTTTCTCGTAAATACAGGCTTCACCGCAAGTCTGTATAAAACTATATGCTTTGATCAACTCATCAAAGTGTATATTCCAACTCTGAGATGCTTGCACCAGTCCACAGATGGATCGCTGGAGTTTGCACATTTTGTTAGCACCTTTCGGATTGACAAAACCTTCTGGTTGCATCATATACAACTCTTCTTTAATAAATCCATTAAGAAATGCAGTTTTGTTTATCCATTTGCCAGATTTCATAAAATGCGGCAATTACTAACATGATTCGGACAGACTCAAGCATAGATACGAGTGTGAAACTCTCATCGTAGTCAACACCTTGAACTTGTCGAAAACCTTTTGCGACAATTCTAGCTTTGTAGATAGTAACACTACTATCAGCGTCCGTCTTCCTCTTGAAGATCCATTTATTTTCTATGGCTTGCCGATCATCGGGCAAATCCATCAAAGTCCATACTTTGTTCTCATACATGGATCATATCTCAGATTTCATGGCCTCAAACCATTTCGCGGAATCTGAGCTCATCATCGCTTCCTCATAGTTCGCAAGTTCGTCATGGTCTAGTAACATGACTTCCAGAATAGGATTATCGTACCACTCTGGTGCGGATCTCACTCTGGTTTACCTACAAGATTCAGTAGTAACTTGACCTGAAGTTACATGATCATCATCATTAGCTTCCTCACTAATTGGTGTAGTAGTCACAAGAACAGATTTCTGTGATGAACTACTTTCCAATAAGGGAGAAGGTACAATTACCTTATCAAGTTTTCTACTTTCCTCCCACTCACTTCTTTCGAGAGAAACTCCTTCTCTAGAAAGTTTCCGAATTTAACAACAAAAATCTTGCCTTCGGATCTGTGATAGAAGGTGTATCCAATAGTTTCCTTTGGATATCCTATGAAGACACATTTCTCTGATTTGGGTTTGAGCTTATCAGGTTGAAACTTTTTCACATAAGCATTGCAACCTCAAACTTTAAGAAACGATAGCTTAGGTTTCTTGCCAAACCATAGTTCATACGGTGTCGTCTCAACGGATTTAGATGGTGCCCTATTTAACGTGAATGCAGCTGTCTCTAATGCATAACCCCAAAACGATAGTGGTAGATCGGTAAGAGACATCATAGATCGCACCATATCTAATAAAGTACGGTTATGACGTTCGGACACACCATTACATTGTGGTGCTCCAGGTGGCATGAGTAGTCAAACTATTTCACATTGTTTTTAACTGAAGGCCAAACTCGTAACTCAAATATTCTTCTCTACGATCAGATCGTAGAAACTTTATTTTCTTGTTACGATGATATTTCACTTCACTCTGAATTTTTTTTGAACTTTTCAAATGTTTCAGACTTATGTTTCATCAAGTAGACATACTCATATCTGCTCAAATCATCTGTGAAGATCAAAAAATAATGATACCTGTCGCGAGCCTCAGTATTCATCGGACCACATACATCAGTATGTATGATTTCCAACAAATTTGTTGCTCGCTCCATTGTTCCGAAGAACAGAGTCTTAGTCATCTTGCCCATGAGGCATGGTTCGCAAGCATCAACTGATTCATAACCAAGTGATTCAAAAAGCCCATCAGCATGGAGTTTCTTCATGCGCTTTACATCAATATGACCTAAACGGCAGTGCTACAAATAAGTTGCACTATCATTATTAACTTTGCATCTTTCGGTTTCAATATTATGATTATGTGTATCACTACGATCGAGATCCAACGAATTATTTTCATTGGGTGTGTAACCATATAAGGTTTTATTCATATAAACAGAATAACAATTTATTCTCTTACTTAAATGAATAACCGTATTACAATAAACATGATCAAATCATATTCATGCTTAATGCAAACACCAAATAACACTTATTTAGGTTCAACACTAATCTCGAAATAATAGGGAGTGTGCGATGATGATCATATCAATCTTGGAACCACTTCCAACACACATCGTCACTTCACCCTTAACTAGTCTCTATTTATTCTGCAACTCCCGTTTTGAGTTACTAATCTTAGCAACTGAACTAGTATCAAATACTGAGGGGTTGCTATAAACACTAGTAAAGTACACATCAATAAGATGTATATCAAATATACTTATGTTCACTTTGCCATCCTTCTTATCCGCCAATCACTTGGGGTAGTTCCGCTTCTAGTGACCAGTCCCTTTGCAGTAGAAGCACTTAGTCCCAGGCTTAGGATCAGACTTAGGCTTCTTCACTTGAGCAGCAACTTGCTTGCCGTTCTTCTTGAAGTTCCCCTTCTTCCCTTTGCCCTTTTCTTGAAACTAGTGGTCTTGTCAACCATCAACACTTGATGTTTTTCTTGATTACTACCTTCGTTGATTTCAGCATCACGAAGATCTTGGGAGTTGTTTCCGTTATCCCTTGCATATTATAGTTCATCACGAAGTTCTACTAACTTGGTGATGGTGACTAGAGAATTCTGTCAATCACTATCTTATCTGGAAGATTAACTCCCACTTGATTCAAGCGATTGTAGTACCCAGACAATCTGAGCACATGCTCACTAGTTGAGCGATTCTCCTCCATCTTTTAGCTATAGAACTTGTTGGAGACTTCATATCTCTCAACTCGGGTATTTGCTTGAAATATTAACTTCAATTCCTGGAACATCTCATATGGTCCATGACGTTCAAAACGTCTTTGAAGTCCCGATTCTAAGCCATTAAGCATGGTGCACTAAACTATCAAGTAGTCATCATATTGAGCTAGCCAAACGTTCATAATGTCTGCATCTGCTCCTGCAATAGGTCTGTCACCTAGCGGTGCATCAAGGACATAATTTTTCTGTGCAGCAATGAGGATAAACCTCAGATCACGGATCCAATCCGCATCATTGCTACTAACATCTTTCAACACAATTTTCTCTAGGAACATATCAAAATAAACACAGGGAAGCAACAACGCGAGCTATTGATCTACAACATAATTTGCAAAATACTACCAGGACTAAGTTCATGATAAATTTAAGTTCAATTAATCATATTACTTAAGAACTCCCACTTAGATAGACATCCCTCTAATCCTCTAAGTGATCACGTGATCCAAATCAACTAAACCATGTCCGATCATCACGTGAGATGGAGTAGTTTCATTGGTGAACATCACTATGTTGATCATATCTACTATATGATTCACGCTCGATCTTTCGGTCTCCGTGTTCCGAGGCCATATCTGTATATGCTTGGCTCGTCAAGTATAACCTGAGTATTCCGCGTGTGCAACTGTTTTGCACCCGTTGTATTTGAACGTAGAGCCTATCACACCCGATCATCACGTGGTGTCTCAGCACGAAGAACTTTCGCAACGGTGCATACTCAGGGAGAACACTTCTTGATAATTTCGTGAGAGATCATCTTATAATGCTACCGTCAATCAAAGCAAGATAAGATGCATAAAAGATAAACATCACATGCAATCAAGATAAGTGATATGATATGGCCATCGTCATCTTGTGCCTGTGATCTCCATCTCCGAAGCACCGTCATGATCACCATCGTCACCGGCGCGACACCTTGATCTCCATCGTAGCATCATTGTCGTCTCGCCAATTTTATGCTTCCACGACTATCGCTACCGCTTAGTGATAAAGTAAAGCATTACATCGCGATTGCATTGCATACAATAAAGCGACAACCATATGGCTCCTGCCAGTTGTCGATAACTCGGTTACAAAACATGATCATCTCATACAATAAAATTCAACATCATGTCTTGACCATATCACATCACAACATGCCCTGCAAAAACAAGTTAGACGTCCTCTACTTTGTTGTTGCAAGTTTTACGTGGCTGCTACGGGCTTAAGCAAGAACCAATCTCACCTACGCATCAAAACCACAACGATAGTTTGTCAATTTGACTTCGTTTTAACCTTCGCAAGGACCGGGCGTAGCCACACTCGGTTCAACTAAAGTTGGAGAGACTGTCGCCCGCAAGCCACCTATGTGCAAAGCACGTCGGGAGAACCGGTCTCGCGTAAGCGTACGCGTAATGTCGGTCCGGGTCGTCTCGTCCAACAATGCCGCTGAACCAAAGTATGACATGCTGGTAGGCAGTATGACTTATATCGCCCACAACTCACTTGTGTTCTACTCGTGCAAATAACATCAAACCATAAAACCTAGGCTCGGATGCCACTGATGGGGAACGTAGTAATTTCAAAATTTTCCTACGCACATGCAAGATCATGGTGATGCATAGCAACGAGAGGGGAGAGTGTTATCTACGTACCCTTGTAGATCGCAACGGAAGCGTTGACACAACGTAGAGGAAGTAGTCGTACGTCTTCTTCCCGATCCGACCGATCCAAGCACCGTTACTCCGGCACCTCCAAGTTCTTAGCACACGTACAGCTCGATGACGATCCCCGGGCTCCGATCCAGCAAAGCTTCGGGGAGGAGTTCCGTCAACACGACGGCGTGGTGACGATCTTGATGTTCTACCGTCGCAGGGCTTCGCCTAAGCACCGCTACGATATGACCGAGGTGGAATATGGTGGAGGGGGGCACCGCACACGGCTAAGGAACGATCACGAAGATCAACTTGTGTGTCTATGGGGTGCCCCCTGCCTCAGTATATAAAGGATGGAGGAGGAGGAGGCCGGCCAAGGCTATTGGTGCGGCCAGGATGGGAGTCCTACTAGGATTCCAAGTCCTAGTAGGAGTCCATCAAGAGGGGAGGAAGGGAGAAGGAAGTGGAGGAGAAGGAGAGGTGGCCGGCCCCCTTTTCCCTAGTCCAATTCGGACCAAAGGGGAGGGGGGCGCAGCAGCCCCTTGGCCCTTTCTCCTCTTCCCACTAAAGCCCATCAAGGCCCATTGCTTCTCCCGTAACTACCCGGTACTCCGAAAAATACCCGAATCACTCAGAACCTTTCCGATGTCCGAATATAGTCGTCCAATATATCGATTTTTATGTCTCGACCATTTCGAGACTCCTCGTCATGTCCCTGATCTCATCCGGGACTCCGAACTCCTTCGGTACATCAAAAACTCATAAACTCATAATATAACTGTCATCGAATCCTTAAGCGTGCGGACCCTATGGTTCGAGAACAATGTAGACATGGCCGAGACACGTCTCCGGTCAATAACCAATAGCGGGACCTGGATGCCCATATTGGCTCCTACATATTCTACGAAGATCTTTATCGGTCAGACCGCATAACAACATACGTTGTTCCCTTTGTCATCGGTATGTTACTTGCCCGAGATTCGATCGTCGGTATCCAATACCTAGTTCAATCTCGTTACCGGCAAGTCTCTTTACTCGTTCTGTAATACATCATCTCACAACTAACATATTAGTTGTAATGCTTGCAAGGCTTATGTGATGTGCATTACCGAGAGGGCCCAGAGATACCTCCCCGACAATCGGAGTGACAAATCCTAATCTCGAAATACGCCAACCCAACATCTACCTTTGGAGACACCTGTAATGCTCCTTTATAATCACCCAGTTACGTTGTGACATTTGGTAGCACCCAAAGTGTTCCTCCGGCAAACGGGAGTTGCATAATCTCATAGTCATAGGAACATGTATAAGTCATGAAAAAGCAATAGCAACATACTAAACGATCAGGTGCTAAGCTAATGGAATGGGTCATGTCAATCAGATCATTCAACTAATGATGTGATCCTGTTAATCAAATAACAACTCTTTTGTCCATGGTTAGGAAACATAACCATCTTTGATTAACGAGCTAGTCAAGTAGAGGCATACTAGTGACACTCTGTTTGTCTATGTATTCACACATGTATTATGTTTCCGGTTAATACAATTCTAGCATGAATAATAAACATTTATCATGATATAAGGAAATAAATAATAACTTTATTATTGCCTCTAGGGCATATTTCCTTCAAGCAGATCCCCAACGCCACTCCTCTGTTCCTACTTGGGCTTGGCCCAATTCTGCTACTGCTGCTGATGTCCTGTGCCCAGTAGTTTCGGCCCATTTTGTGTTTTTTACTGCTACGAATTTAGCTATTATCCAGGTTTTACAGATTTGCAGAAAAACCCCTAATCATCATGCATATAATAACTCATGAACGATGCATCGGATTAAAATGGTTTAAACATGTAAATTGCTTAGAATTTTGTGTACATTAATAATATGCCACTTTCATCCATGTTTAAAATGTTTAAAATGATGTTTGTTTAAATTTGTTCAAATGCCATGCTAAAATGATTTATTTCATAACTAAATAACCGTAGCTCCAATTTTAATAAACTTTATATGTAAATGGGGTGGAAAATGCCTAGATTAACTTGGTGCACTTTATTTTCCTGTTTAACAACAATAAAATATGTTTTAGGACAGAACAGTACCAAATTCAAAATATGGACATGAGGATTTTCCAGAATTGTTATTTGTTGTTCCGGCCTCATTTAAACTTGCCTAGATAGGTAGTTTAATTATGCTTCACCTCTTGCCATGTTTAACAACATTTAATATTGTTTGGTAGCTTAAACGAGATTAAACTAAATATGTCAATGTGGTGTTTTGTCAATATGCAACTCGTTGCATATTGAGCTCCACTTAACTTGTAGTTTTGTTGGTTGCACTTTGCCATGCCATGCCTCATTAATCTGGACATGCATCATACTTGATTGTGCATCGTGCCATGATTATGCTTGTGTGTTTACCATGTTGTTTGTTTCTTTACGGTGTTGCTTCTTAGTTCCGGTAATGTTGCGATTGTGAGGATTCATTCGACCATGTCGGCTTGTCTTCTTCATGGACTCGTTCTTCTTCCTTGCGGGATTTCAGGCAAGATGACCGTCACCTTGGATCTCACTACTATCATTGCTATGCTAGTTGCTTCGTTCTATCGCTTTGCCGCGCTACCTACCACTTGTTCTTCAAGCCTCCCAAATTGCCATGTTAGCCTCTAACCTTTTTCACCCTTCCTAGCAAACCGTTGCTTGGCTATGTTACCGCTTTTGCTCAGCCCCTCTTATAGCGTTGTTAGTTGCAGGTGAAGTTGAAGATTGCTCCATGATGGACAAGTTTATGTTGGGATATCACAATATCTCTTATTTATTAATGCATCTATATACTTGGTAAAGGGTGGAAGACTCGGCCTTATGCCTGGTGTTTTGTTCCACTCTTGCCGCCCTAGTTTCCATCATACCGGTATTATGTTCCCGGATTTTGTGTTCCTTACGCGGTTGGGTGATTTATGGGACCCCTTGACAGTTCGCTTTGAATAAAACTCCTCCAGCAAGGCCCAACCTTGGTTTTACCATTTGCCTCACCACCACCTATACCTTTCCCTTGGGT
>NC_041383.1:578660792-578689559 GCF_002162155.2 Triticum dicoccoides | reverse complement strand
GCCAGTGCTTCTCTAAGTGTTGGTCCGAACCGAGCTGCCTGCGGGGCCACCTCGGGGAAACTTGAGGGCTAGTTTTACTCGTAGCTAGTCCCATCCGGTGTTGCCCTGAGAACAATATATGTGCAGCTCCTATCGGGATTGTCGGCACATCGGGCGGCTTTGCTGGTCTTGTTTTACCATTGTCAAAATGTCTTGTAAACCGGGATTCCAAGACTGATCGGGTCTTCCTGGGAGAAGAAATATCCTTCGTTGACCGTGAGAGCTTATAATGGGCTAAGTTGGGACACCCTGCAGGGTATAAACTTTCGAGAGTCATGCCCGCGGTTATGTGGCAGATGGGAATTTGTTAATGTCTGGTTATAGATAACTTGACACCAGGTCCGAATTAAAATGCATCAACCGCGTGTGTAGCCGTGATGGTCTCTTTTCGGCGGAGTCAGGGAAGTGAACACGGTTTTGGGTTATGTTTGACGTAAGTAGGAGTTCAGGATCACCTCTTGATCATTGCTAGCTTCACGACTGTTCCTTTGCTTCTCTTCTCGCTCTTATTTGCGTATGTTAGCCATCATATATGCTTAGTCGCTGTTGCAACCTCACCACTTTACCCCTTCCTTTCCCATTAAGCTTTGCTAGTCTTGATACCCATGGTAATGGGATTGCTGAGTCCTCGTGGCTCACAGATTACTACAACAACAGTTGCAGGTACAAGTTATGCGATGATCATGACGCGAGAGCGATGTTTGCTTGTTTTGGAGTTCTTCTTCTGCTTCTTCTTCGATTAGGGGATAGGTTCCAGGTCGGCAGCCTGGGCTAGCACGGTGGATGTCGTTTGAGTTTCTGTTTGTGTTTCATCCGTAGTCGGATGGTGCTCTTATGTAAGATGATGTTGTATTCGTGTGGCATTGTATGCCCTTTTGTATGTATCCCCATCTATTATGTAATGTTGATGTAATGATATCCACCTTGCAAAAGCGTATCAATATGCGGTTCTATCCTTGGTGGGACCTTCGAGTCTCTTTAGGATAGTATCGCATATTGGGCATGACAAAGGCGCTTGAGCTTGTTCTGGTAAGGAATACACCCCCGCGTAATTAGCTCCATATATATGGTTGCATTCTAATTAATGAAGCCAAATTTATAAATGGTTTACATTCCTTCCGCGGGAAACTGAAAGCAGTACCGTGGGGTCTCAGAGCTCCCCGTCTGCCCCTTGGGACACCACTTTAAATAGGGCGTTGAACATAGTGAAAAACAAGGATAAGTTCAGTAAGCCATCGTCAGCTGGTTGTTTGGCCGGCAAAGGCTTGTCCACAAAATGGTCGGAATACTATAAGGCTGGGCGAAAGGAGAGAAAGACCAACTCAGAAAGCCAGGAGCACGAGGTTAAAGAACTCAAGGCACAAGTGGCGCTAATTCCGGAGATAGTCCAAGAGCAAGTGCGATACCAACTGGGAACGACGATCACCACCATTATGCCTTCCTTGATTGAGGGGCTGCGGGGGTGGATTGCGGGCGGCTAACAGGGGCCACCCTCGATTGCCATCTTCACGGGCAGCAACTCGCACAACGCGTCGGCATTGGTGTCTCCGGCGGAGGCGGCATTGGTGTCTCCGGTGTCGGTGCCGGCATTGGAGCTTAGTGCACCCGGGTGTGGGAAGAATACGTCGGCCGGCACCTCAGCAGCAAGCGGCCCCTCCGTCACTTGCACACTCGCCGTTGGCGGTGCCTCGACATTAGCCGAGCTCGACGCCATCACGGTAACTAAGCCTCGCCCGATGACTTCATCTCCTTGCCTTTGACTGGGCATCCCTGACGCCCTACATGTTTTCGCAGGGCGCCGCCGACGTTCCATGCACTCTTCTACACTTCATGGACGGCGAGTTGATTGATGTCGCCAAGGCCAAAATTGTTCTACCGGGCAACCGCGTGTTCCACGGTAATCCGATGCCACCCACCGTGTATAGGGTTCAACTGGTTCGGGTGGTGTGGGGCTGCGATGATATGTTACCTCTGTTTCGACCCCCTGGGGCCGACGAAGATGATGTGATGACCCTCAGCGCCTGCTTAAGCTGGCCCCTGCTTTGGCCGAAGAGCCAGATTCATTTGGGGGCGGGGGACACCACCCCACAAACAACACTACCAGTCGTGCTGGCGCCAAGCCATGGCAAGACCGCCGCAATGCTACCACCGTCAGCTGATCCGGACATGCATATGGCACAGGTCCGTACGACGATGACAGTACATTTTCCAATGTCGACAAGTACTTGAATGAACATGGGTACGGTGACGAATTCTTGGGACCTCCTTCTCAAGAACCCAACCCTGCAAAAGACGATCGCGATCTAGCTGGTACCGCGAAGAAACCCAATTGCAACAGGCGTCATCTGGCGTTCAGTTCTCAGGAGACGCCTCTAGCTACCGCCTTCACCGAGACTCAAATAGTCGAGGTGCGAAATATTATCAGCCCCAACACACTCAAGAAGGTGGTCTTTGAGCAGAACTCGATCCCATTACAGTAGAAGAAGTAGAAGGGACGGAAAAGAAAAAATAACAAGAATGCGAGCCAGCTGGCACCGAGTACGATCCGTGCTCAGGACGGGCCACCAATATCTAAGGATATCTCGAGGAGGGTGCATGTGGCGGGTAGGCCGATGCTACCGACTAATCTGCTCAATGCTGCAACCAGTGCTATGCGGAGTCTGCATGACTGTGTTCTTTCTATGGAGAAGCGGCGTCTCTCTGAGAATGATGTGGCATACCCGGTTTTCATGGCCAAGGTGCCAGAGGGCAAGGGCTTTGTCGATAGCACCATCGGGCGTATGATCGTCCTGCGGTTTGATGACATCTTCGCTATGTTTAACCTTCATCTACTGCACTACACCTTCATTCGGCTATTTTCACTCAGTATGGAGATGCAGATCATTAGAGACAATACCCCGGACATCGTGATAGTCGACCCCTTCTACATGTGTGCCAAGATCTTGGGCAGCGCTGGGGACCGGCAAGCCGCGAGTTCATACCTCGAAGGCGTCATTCTGGCGAACCCAGATAAGGATAACTTCCTCGTGCCTTACTTTTCCGAGTAAGTCATCCTCTCACTGCCCCGTAACATATGATTTCTTAGATTTTGATCGTTTTTTTTTTCTAACATTCCGTGTTTTGTGCAGTGACACACATTGCACACTCATCCTCTTAAGCCCGAAATATTCCATGGCCACGTATTTCGACTCGGACCGTCAGTCAAAGAAAGACTACACAAATATCAAGAAAGTTCTTGATGATGCTCTCCCCGGCTACGCCAACTCTGGAGGCACCTTCAGGAGGCCAATTTGTAGGTACGGCAAGCACGTGTTCACCCACGTAACGATGTTCCCCTGCGTCAAGCAGCCGCCTAGCAGTCAGAAGGATGCCTACTACACCCTCCATCACATGCGGGCGATCCTACGGGGCCATAATCACCTTATGCTACCAAATAATCTCAAAGATTGGGTCGCACGCTTGTCATCAATCCAGGACGCGGACATCAGACAAGAATTCTTTTGCATCCAGTCGGAGTTTGCAGAAATCATCTTTCAAGATGTCCTTCGTACCTTAGGGCAGTTCTACCTCAAATATCAACCGTCCAACAGTGAAATAGAAGCAACGCTACAAATGTAGGCTGACAACGACCGCACATTCATGACCATCACGATAGACGGCGGCTTCATCCATGCTCCGGTCCCTGAGTCGAGTCGAAAGTATTGATGTTATGTAGTTCCGAAATATCGATTAGCTCATGTTGTAATTAAACTTTAATGAACTTGTATGTCTCTTTAGTTTGGACAGTCGTTCAACTTCTATGTAATCGATGCTATTTATTAGTAGGACCATGAATCATGCTATTAATGTGTTGCTTTTCTCTTCGGATCCTTTTGTTGCATACTTATATATTGCTTATATATTATCTGTGAATTGCTACTAACGTTTTGTTTGTCTAGTGTATAAAGATGTCGTCGTATGTCGTGTACAAGGGTAAGGTTCCCGGAGTCTACGATGACTGGGAGGAGTGTCGGAGACAGGTTCACCATTTCAGCGGTAACATTTACAAAGGGCACACTACTAGGGCGGAGGCGGAAGCTAGATACGCGCGCTATCTAGCGGAGAGAGAGGAGGGAGCGTTGGAGGAAACGGATGAAGACCAGTTTCATCGCAATGATGCTCATCGTGACCGCAACTCTCTTCTATGTGATGGTAGTTTAGATGATCGATATCGACTTTGTAATGTGACGACAAACTCGGCTAATATGATGAACTTTGCTAATGAATCGAGACCTAAACTTTGCTAATGTTTGAACTTTGTTCGCTATTTTGAATTTGGAGACTAATATGATGAAAATTCTATTGTGTGATGTTTATATTCTGTGTTGTAACGTATTTTGTAACCTGTGCAAATACCAGAAAAATAAAAAATAATAATTCCTAATATTCATAGTACTGGCGCACCATATTGAGAATTAGTGGCGCACCAAGATAAATACCATTGGCGCATTGTCGGCATAGTAATGGCGCACTTGGGGCATAGGTGAAGGCAAATGTGGCCCCCAGTAGTGGCTCACCATATTGAGCATTAGTGACGCACCAAGGCTAAATACCAGTGGCGCATTATGGGGCATAGTAATGGCGCACTTGGGGGGCATACGTGAAGGTAAATATGCCCCCCTAGGAGGCATAGTAATGACGCACTGTTGGACATAGTAATGGCGCACTATGTGGTGCGCCATTATTATCTGGGATACTAATGACGCACCAGAGATGTGCCCTTACTATTTGTTACTAGTGGCATGTTAATAGTGGCGCACCTATAGTGCGCCATTAATAGCAAAAAATGGTGCACCACTAACAACCTTTTTTCTAGTAGTGTAATGATCTTTAGTAGTTGCGGATGCTTGCTAGAGTTCCAATCATAAGTGCATGTGATCCAAGTAGAGAAAGTATGTTAGCTCATGCCTCTCCCTCATATAAAATTACAGGAATGATTACCGGTACTTGTTATCGATTGCCTAGGGACAAATAAATTTCTTATTGACAAAAGCTATCCACTTTTACTACCTTGCATTTTATTCATAGTTTTATTCTCGCAAAGTATTCATAGTTTTATTCTTGCAAAATAGTTTCATACTTGTTCTAGGTTAAGCAAACACCAAGTGTGCGTAGAGTTGTATCGGTGGTCGATAGAACTTGAGGGAATATTTATTCTGTCTTTAGCTCCTCATTGGGTTCGACACTCTTATTTATCGAAGAAGGCTACAAATGATCCCCTATACTTATGGGTTATCAGCAATCTCTCGAGAGCTATGTTCGCGAATCTGCATCCTTGTAATCGAGATCATCATCAATATCAATCAAGCAGGAAGTAGGTCTTTACCTCCACCGTGAGGGGCCAAACTTGGGTAAACTTGTGACCTTCGTTCCCAATCAACCCCGTTCAAGCAACCACCTAGTTGCGACGGCCTCTAGACTTCGTCCTTTCACGAAGACATCTGCCGTGACAAAACCATGACACCAACCTCATCGCGGGTATGTCCTATCGTATTTCATATAATGGGTAAATACGTGGTATTTTGTGTCATTCAAGTATTTTGGGTACATTGGTGACAATTTTCTTAAATGAGGTGCCCAGTGCCACAAACTCGTGAACTTTGGGCATACAACACAAAAGTTTTATCTGGTAAAAAAGATGTCTTATAATTACCATCCCACTACTACAAAAAGGCTACATCATGCATTACATGTGAGGGGACATTATTTCAACCTTTGCTAGTAGTGTAATGAAAGTTGGAACAATTGAGAATGGGCTTCATGATTGTATTACCAAAAACATGAGACACAATGATGTTATACGGGGGATCATCGACCTACCGATGAAAATCACTTATTTTCTACCCATTAACGAGATGAATGCGTGTGAAATTAGCCGATATTTATCTCAATGAGTCATCGTAATATGGAGTGCCAACAAGGATTGTTATAAACTAAGGTTCCATTTTGACTTATTTAGACCATGTTAGGATCACAAAATTGATTTTCAGTGCTGCTTACTGTCCACGTGGGATAGCAACAAAGAGGAAAAACCTACACACTAATTAAGAGATATGCTTAGGCCTTGTGCCCTATATATTTGAAAGGATCATGTGATGGACACTTGCCACATGGATGGCAGGCAACACTATTCCCTAATAGGAACAACTATAGAAGCAACATCCAAATAACTTCATTTGAAACCTTGTATGCACAAAATTGTATATGACCCTTATAGTGGTAAGAAACTATACAACATAAAGACTTGTGACCTGAATTCACTATTAGAAAGCAAGTTACCAGCATCATCTGTGGCCTTCTCAAGATAGTTCATAGTAGGCACAAGAGTCTCTTGACCAAGATTGAAGGAAATAAGAACTCCAAATAGGAGATTTGGCATATCTTTGAGTGGGTCCGACAAAAGAAATCCAAAGATTTGGGATCAACAGAAATTTGAATCCCATACGTATTGGACCTTTCTGTATTCAAGAGAGAAGGAACTGACATGCACATATGAACTAGAACTACGGAAAGATTATCCAAAGTTCTTATTGTGTTCTATGTATCCCAACTCATGAGATTTCTTAAGCCACTAGAAGAGCCACTTTTCCATACAAAGCAAAAACCTTCATTGAGAATGATTATATGTTTAGGAATCGGTGAAATTCTTGGAAAGAACCGAAAGCAACTCCACAATCAAACTATTAAATAGTACAAAGTGTAGTGGAAGAATCCAAACTACGAGAATCGGGAGTAAATTAACATAGATGATTTTGCATCTTTGCATACATGCATACTAAAAACCATGGGAATTCACTCTTTTGTAAAAAAAATAGTTGAGGGAAGGTCTAGAAAAGGTAAAAAATAAAATAAAATACGTATAATAAAACGTTAGGATATTTGATACGATGTTTGCTACTCCCTCCGATCCATATTACTTGTCCCTCAGACGGATGTATCTAGCAGTAAAATACGTCTAGATCCATCCATTTCAATGACAAGTAATATGGATCGAAGTGAGTACTTTTTTTGGACATTTGGATCATATAGGAATTAAGAAACTAATAAAAGGACTAAAGTTCATAAAGTGAATCTCTGTGAGAATACAGTGACATAAGTCAAAATATCTTAATTCAAACATACAAATAAATTACAACAAGACTTCAAAAGCATATTACCTATACCCAAAAAGAGTAATGCAAATTAGAGTATATTTGTTCTACTGGTTGTACTTTCCAATTGAAGTTGTTACAGAACTTTCTTATGTGGACATTGAAAAATCTGGAAACTTTATACACTTTTGCGTTGTAATAATAAGTTTATAGTTTATAGCCGCAATGTTTCCATTGTATTACTTTGTGGGATTGTAGTATGTATGAAGCGGAGTTTGTTGTAGACATGTATTTTCTACTCCCAGGTTCAGATGCAGATATAGTTGGGTGAACAGTAACATAAAAAATAAAAACAGATTTTGGCAACAAAGTTTGTTGAATGTTTCATCCACGTGCGAAGTTTTGTGAGGGATTTTTTTTCTAATGTTGTGGGAAAAAAATGATGCTCCAAAGAGTCTGGTTTTGAAAGTATTTTTGGAGCATTGATGTTGTCTGTTTCGTCCAGGCCACCACGGATGTCATTTCTTATCAACTATTTGCACGCAGTTACAACACTAAGCACCTAGAAAAAAGGGACAATAAGCAATGTTTATTGGCAAATTAATTCAGATTTTGTTAATAATACTTCAAATTTTATTGTTCACTGCTGAAGTATGTGAGCTCAGAGCGTACACTCACACTTTGTGTTTGGTGTGTACTCCATCAAAGCATGCCACGCTTTGGAAGAGAGGAAACAAAAGCAAAAATTGTTTACGTTATGAAGTGGGGTAGTAAGAAACATTGTTTTTCTTCATGGTATGAGATGGCTTCTTTTTTTTTTAAGGAGGGAGATGTCTTTGTCTAGTTTGGTCAAGTTTATCAAGGAAAGTATCAACACCTACCGACCTACAACTTCACTTAAACCCAATCTGCAAAATATTAATTCATGACAGATTTATAGAAAATATATATTTTAATGTCCTTTTTACGTGATATGAAATGTATAAAATGGTCCATTTTGGCTTGGAGCCAAACATAGCCTTAATAATTGTATAACGACGCTAACTGTGGCCTGGATGACCAGTCCACAGTAGACTGCGTCTCCAATAATTTGTCATCCCTCCCTGCGATTTCCTATTCTCTTGACATAGCTTCCTTGTCCCGTGCACATCGGGTTGTTTGTTAGCCAGGCACGCGCGGGCCGCTCGCTAGTCTGTTGTGGGCCTGTGGGGTGCGCGTAGTGGCCTGGTCCACGTGGGTGCATGCCTGTACGCACGTAAGGTAGGGCACTGTGCACCTAGCCACTACCACATACATCCGGCTCCAGTTCGGATCCGGCTTGCCTGCTCCCTCCCCATGCTCCTATCCATACTTCTACTTTATCCTATGCCTGTCTTTTTCCCTTTTTCCTTTCTAATCTAATCATCTTCCCCTCTGATTTTAAGGGGGTGGGGCCGGATCTCATTTTGTTCTAATCAAATCAAGTCACGTATGCGGGAGCACGGATGGGCACACGGACGGGGAGCAGGCAAGTCTCGTCCCTCCCGTTCTGCCGATCACGCCACGCAGACCCAAAGTGCATGTACGACGACTCATCTCTATCCCCAGCCCTCTTCCTTCGCGGGAGCCGGGAGATCATCTCTACCCCAACCGTGACCGTGCACTCTCTCTGATTAACATGCCACGATTCATTCGGTAGATAAAATGTCAAAGCTATGATACATTCCATGATCGATGGATGACCCGGCCAACCACCATGATGCGTATGTCCCGTACGCTTCTGCCTTCTTGTTCACAATCGCTGTCCTATCCTACCACGGCCATCGCGTCCGTCGGCGTCGTGCGCCGCGTTGACATTAAGGCGCGGGGGACGTACGTACGTGATGGCTGGCTGGCTGCCGTGGCGATGTGGTGCATGCAGGCGTTGGCCTACCGTCTTTGCTTGCAGCGCCGGGTCTCCCTCGCCATCGCTGCTCATCAGAAGCCACCCAACTGCCCAAGTCAATGCTTGATGCCGTAGGCGTGCTGAACTGCTCGACAGTAACTCGAGTCTTGGATCATGTGAGGCGGAATGTGCCATTTCCTTCTTTTTTTTTCTTGAACCGGAAAGAATATCTAGCTGAATTATCCGAATACGGATAGCAACGGATAGTGTACCTCTAGTTTAGAAACGCTCATCAGAAGCCACCCAACTGCCCAAGTCAATGCTTGATGCCGTAGGCGTGCTGAACTGCTCGACAGTAACTCGAGTCTTGGATCATGTGAGGCGGAATGTGCCATTTCCTTCTTTTTTTTTCTTGAACCGGAAAGAATATCTAGCTGAATTATCCGAATACGGATAGCAACGGATAGTGTACCTCTAGTTTAGAAACGCTATTTGATTCGTCTTTCTGCTTCAGATATTTGTTTTTTTAGGGGTTCAGATATTTGATGAGCAACCGAAGAGTGAACATTGTGCCCCGAAAAAAAAAAGAGGGCGAACTTTGTGAGGAACTCCATTCTATCGCTCCAGCAAAAAAAGGAAAAAGTCTAAAATAAACCTTTAACTTGTAGACGAAAGCTAAATCAACCCTAATCTTTGAATTCCTGAAATCAGCACATCGAATTATTTGATCCCGGTCTATTTTAAACCTTATACGCGTTCTCAAGGGGGATCGTCGATGTGGCAGTCAAGGTTGCGGCGGGACGCGATTGGGCCGGCCCACCAGAAGCATGTTTTCTCTTTAATGTAACACGCAACTAAAAATACCCAAAAAACTTGGGCTCACTAGGACTCGAACTTCACAGCTGAACCTTTTGATCTGTGCCGTCAGCCACTCTAACACCTGACTTTTGGTGCATAAATATAAGCGCAAAACTATTTAACAGCATAGCGCAACGTCCAGATTTGAATTTTCTTTTGGAAAAATTTTGATACCTTTTTCCTGAAAATTGTCAACGATTTTGAAATACAAATATTCGTAAAAGCAACAAAAAGTCCAATAATTATTTGCAAAAACTGATTTTTTAAGGAATTGCGAACTTTTTTTGAACACAAATAAATTTTGAAGCATAAAGTATTTTTTAAAATCACTGGACTTTTTTTAAAGTGCAAAAAAGTTTGCAAAATTACAAAACAATTGTTGAAAACACTAAAAATTTCGATAACTGATTTTTTTAAGTGCAAACACTTTCTAACTTTTTATAAAAATGTGAACATATTTTCAAAAAATTTCAGCACTATAAACTTGTGTTCAGGTTTCAAAATTGATCGTTTTACTCAAAAGTTTTTGCACTTAAAAAAATGTTTCGTGATTTAGGAAATGGTTCACGTTTCCAAAAAGGTTCATAAATCCAAAATATCCATAAAATGTTTGGAGTTCAAAATTGTTGATAATTTTCAAGAAAAATGTTTCCAAAAAAATCAGAATTTTTTAAAATCTGGACGTCGCATTATATGGTTAAATAAGTTTGCGCGTCTTGTTTATCAAGAACATCCAGCAGTTAGGGCGGCCAGCAGGAGACGATTATTTACGCCAGGTCCCTAGTTCGAATCGCACCTGTCCCCTTTTTTTCCATTTTTTTTAAGTCGCGCGTTAGCGCCTGGTGGGCCGGACCAGTAGCGCCCGGTGCAGCCGCCTATCCCGGGTGTGAGCTGCCAAGTCGACAATCTTTCTTTGGGAGCACGCTTAAGGTTTAAAATAGACCGGGATCAAAGAATTCAGTATGCTGATTTCAGGGACAAGATTTGATTTAGCTTTCATCTACAAGTTCAGGGTTTATTTTGGACTTTTCCCGCAAAAAAATGTGCTGCAAATGAAGAACCGGAATCGAGTGCAGCAGGGGCGAACCCAAAAAATCAGCAACAAGCCGAGAATCTGTGATTGTGAATGGATATTTTAGACTAAAAGACGCAACATCTTTTTTTTTTTGAGACATACGCAACATCTTTTCTGAAAGACGAGATACAGCGGGCGCAGATTTGGGCCCCTTATAAATAGTAATTTCGAAAAGGTATTAGGAAAAATACAAAATATGATTTTTTTTTGTAACATATATTATAATAGAGCGGTATACTCGCGTATGAAGTTTCAGAAAGAAATGAGATCCGTGATATTTAGGGCCAAAAAAAAGTCTATATTAAAAAAGATTGTTTGATGAATAGTTAGGTCTCAAACTCTCAACTATATATTTTTTCCATTAAGAAAACCACAAGCATCTTTTTGACAAAACTTCACATGTGAGTAAAATGGTTGACCAAGTTTACCCAAAATTTCAGTTTTTTCATCTATTATCTTTTGAAATTTGTTATTCATACGGGTGTGCGTGTAACCATGTTCATCTTTGTATTTTCGGACATCCGACATGCTTTATTGATCATAGTATCTATACTCCCACCATCGAAACATATAGAGCCTAATACGTTTTTGGAGATTGCTTTTGACCATGGGTTGGAGCAAAAATATATGACATACATGGTACACAAAACATATCATCATATTCGTTCATGAAAGGAGTTTTTAGTGATATAATTTTTATATGATACATTCATATGGTATTAATCTTATCAAAGAGCAACCTCAAAAAATGTATTAGGCTCTATATATTTGGATGGAGTAGGGGAATGCAATCAAGCTCTAAAGAGAGAAAATACGCCAACTGCCAACCCAGTTGGCATCTTTGCTAGTGCATGTGTAAACTGAGCGGGAAAAAAATTATATGAGACCAGGTCTCATATAAATTAGGTGAGACCCGCCCTGATGGATGACATGTGGCATTCACAAATCACAAAGCATCTAATCTCTCCCCCCCTGATTTCAGGTGGGGGGTGGGGGGATGCTTTGTGATTTGTGAATGCCACATGTCATCCATCAGGATGGGTCTCACCTGCTAATCCGTGAGACCTGGTCTCATACAATTTTTTTTCAACTGAGCGGGTGCTGATGTTTGGTTCCTGAGCACCACCATGGCTCCTGCTTGCCTTTTTGCTTTACAACAACAACAAGCCTTTAGTCCCATACAAGTTGGGATAGGTTAGAGGTGAAATCCATAACATCTCGCAACCAACTCATGGCTCTGGCACATAGGTAGCAAGCTTTCACGCATCTTTGTTCATAGCTAACTCTTTGTCGATACTCCAATCCTTCAGGTCTCTCTTAACGGACTTCTCCCATGTCAAATTCAGTCGACCCCGCCCTCTCTTGACATTTTCCGCACGCTTTAGCCGTCCGTTATGCACTGGAGCTTCTGGAGGTCTGCGCTGAATATGCCCAAACCATCTCAAACGATGTTGGACAAGCTTCTCCTCAATTGGTGCTACCCCAACTCTATCTCGTATATCATCATCCGAACTCGATCCTTCCTCGTGTGGCCACACATCCATCTCAACATACGCATCTCCGCCACACCTAACTATTGAACATGTCGCCTTTTAGTCGGCCAACACTTCGCGCCATACAACATTGCAGGTCGAATCGCCGTCCTGTAGAACTTGCCTTTTAGCTTTTGTGGCACTCTCTTGTCACAGAGAATGCCATAAGCTTGGCGCCACTTTATCCATCCAGCTTTGATTCGATGGTTCACATCTTCATCAATACCCCCATCCTCCTGCAACATTGACCCCAAATACCGAAAGGTGTCCTTCCAAGGTACCACCTGGCCATCAAGGCTAACCTCCTCCTCCTCACACCTAGTAGTACTGAAACAGCACATCATGTACTCGGTTTTAGTTCTACTAAGCCTAAACCCTTTCGATTCCAAGGTTTGTCTCCATAACTCTAACTTCCTATTTACCCCCGTCCGACTATCGTCAACTAGCACCACATCATCCGCAAAGAGAATACACCATGGGATATCTCCTTGTATACCCCATGTGACCTCATCCATCACCAATGCAAAAAGATAAGGGTTCAAAGCTGACCCCTGATGCAGTCCTATCTTAATCGGGAAGTCATCGGTGTCGACATCACTTGTTCAAACACTTGTCACAACATTATTGTACATGTCCTTGATGAGGGTAATGTACTTTGTTGGGACTTTGTGTTTCTCCAAGGCCCACCACATGACATTCCGCGGTATCTTATCATAGGCTTTCTCCAAGTCAATGAACACCATATGCAAGTCCTTCTTTTGCTTCCTATATCTCTCCATAAGTTGTCGTACCAAGAAAATGGCTTCCGTGGTCGACCTCCCAGGCATGAAACCAAACTGATTTTTGGTCACGCTTGTCATTCTTCTTAAGCGGTGCACAATGACTCTCTCCCATAGCTTCATTGTATGGCTCATCAGCTTAATTCCACGGTAATTAGTATAACTCTGAACATCCCCCTTGTTCTTGAAGATTGGTACTAATATACTCCGTCTCCATTCTTCTGGCATCTTGTTTGCCCGAAAAATGAGGTTGAAAAGCTTGGTTAGCCATACTATCGCTATGTCCCCGAGACCTTTCCACACCTCAATGGGGATACAATCAGGGCCCATCGCCTTGCCTCCTTTCATCCTTTTTAAAGCCTCCTTCACCTCAGACTCCTGGATACGCCGCACAAAACGCATGCTGGTCTCATCAAAGGAGTCGTCCAGTTCAATGGTAGAACTCTCATTCTCCCCATTGAACAACTTGTCGAAGTACTTCCGCCATCTATGCTTAATCTCTTCGTCCTTCACCAAGAGTTGGCCTGCTCCGTCCTTGATGCATTTGACTTGGCCAATATCCCTCGTCTTCCTCTCCCGGATCTTAGCCATCTTATAGATGTCCCTTTCACCTTCCTTCGTGCCTAACCATTGGTAGAGGTCCTCATATGCCCGACCCCTTGCTTCACCAACAGCTCGCTTTGCGGCCTTCTTCGCCATCTTGTATTGCTCTATGTTGTCTGCACTCCTATCCAGGTATAGGCGTCTGAAGCAATCTTTTTTCTCTTTAATCGCCTTCTGGACATCATCATTCCACCACCAGGTATCCTTATCTTCGCTTCTCCTTTCCCTGGACACTCCAAACTCCTCTGAGGCCACCTTACGAATGCAAGTCGTCATCTTCATCCACACATTGTCCGCATCCCCTCCTTCCTCCCAAGGGTCCTCCTTAATTACCCTCTCCTTGAACACCTGAGCTACCTCCCCCTTGAGCTTCCACCACTTCGTTCTAGCGACCTTGGCACGCTTATCTCGCTGGACACGAATCCGAAAGCGGAAGTCAGCAACCACCAGCTTATGCTGGGGTACAACACTCTCCCCAGGTATCACCTTACAGTCTAGGCACGCACGCCTATCTTCTCTTCTCGAGAGGCTTGCCTTTTTGCTTTCTTTCCAAAAAACCATCTAATTGTATATTCTTGTTTTTTTTAAATGCATGATTTTTTTATTAAATCCGGTGAACTTTTTTTTGAATCCGTGAACCATTTTTCTAAATCGATGATTTGTTTTCAAATTTGTGAACTGTTTTTATCAAATATGAACTTTCTCAAATCCGTGAACTAATCTTCAAAATCCGGTGATTTTTTTTTATCAAAATCAATGATTTTTTTTCAAACTCGCGATTTTTTTTCAAAATCCGGTAAACTTTTGTTAAATTTGTGAACTTCTTATTTAATCAAAATCAATGCTTTTTTTAAATACGTGAACATTTTTTTTCAAAATTGTTGAACTTATACTGTATAAACAAAAAGTTTAAGAGTAAGCATTACATAATCTCCAAGATTTTTTTTGTTCGATTTTGTGAACATTTCTTTGGAAATCGATGAACTTTTAAAAAATTCATGAATTCCTTTCCAAATTTATATTTTCCTTTTTCAAATAATTTGCACTGGGGCTGAAACAAGGGTCAAATACCTTTGTTTTCGGTTAGAACAAATCAAAGTGATTATGGTGCAGTGGTTATTGCACTAAGTTCATTGACTTTGTCCTGCGGGTTTGAATCCACGTCTCGCATATTTTTTTCTTCCCGTTTGTTTTTTGATTTTCTTTTTTGAGGATTGTGACCATGTTGTTCGACGCGAGGGATGTTGGGCCGGCCACTACCACTTGCCTTCGAGCGCCAACTAGCCTAAGCGCCGCCGAGGGCGCCAAAGAGGAGCTCCCTTACAAAGGATACGACATCACGCAGGAGCTATTTCTCACACTCTGAGATGTAAGTAGTCTTGCATGCGCGGCGATACTGGTCCGGCCTTCTTTTTTCCTGGTTTTCTTTGTCGATTTTGCACTGTTATGCATTGGTTTTCTTACTTTTTTTCTCCGGTTTTCTTTCTTTCTTTCTTCGATTTTCACAAATTTTCTTCTTTTTAACACATGTATAATATTTTCATAAACATTGTACATTTTTCATCTTAGGAACATTTTTCCTATACAGGTTTAACATTTTTAAATACATGATTCACTTTTTAAATTATATGTTTTGATCTCAATCAACCTGTGATTAGATTCTTAGGAGGACAGTACTATATCCAGCCACCAGATTTGAAGTTCTAGACTCAAGACTCGTGCTCGCATTGTTTTGAATTTATTCCAGGTCTTTCGGTGATGTGCGTTCAGTGGGAGGAGTCGTTCACGTCGACTACGGAGATGTCTTTAACAACTTTGTCAATCTTGAGATGATGTGCTCATAGGGGTAGGTATGCGTACATGCGTGCATTCATATATGTGAGTATATGTGCATATGCATGAGCGTATGCATCTGGAGTGTATTAAAAATATATTATATGTTACCATGTCTACTTTTCTTAGTATACATTGCATAGTTTTGTATACACGTGAAACTTTTTTTGGTACACGTTGGACACTTTTGAATACATGTCTTTGAACATTTTTTCAAATGCATGCTTTTTCTCAAGTACACGTCGACCAATCTTTTAATGACATGCCTTTTTAAACTGTGCGAACATTTTTTATGTTGTATTAATATTTCTTCAAAATGCCACGAGCATATTTTTTGAAGCATGGAAACATTTATTTAATTTCTACATTTTACGAGAAAACTTTTGATATATTTATCATCAATCATGGCAGTGCAACGAACACAAAAAATGTAAAAAATACATCCAGATTTGTAGACCATTTAACGACGACTACAAGCACTAAAGCGAGCCGAAGACGCACCGTCGTCATCACCCTTCCTTGCCGGAGCCGGACAAAACTTGTTATAGTAGACGTTCCTGAAGTCGTCGTGATAAGGCCCCCATAAGTCCAACACACCAGAACAACAACCATTGCTGATAAAGAGAAATGTATATTAAAAAGATCCAACTTGAAGACACACTGACATGACATAGATAAATGAAGACTGGATCCGAGTGGATCTACCAAAGACAACTGCCGACCGAATCCTGTAAGATCCACCTGAGACACACCTTCATACGCCCCCAGCGATACTAGACACACCACCAGGACAGTGGATAGACATGGAGGACCTTATGTTGGGGAACGTAGCAGAAATTCAAAAAATTCCTACGTGTCACCAAGATCTATCTATGGAGAAACCAGCAACGAGGGGAAGGAGAGTGCATCTACATACCCTTGTAGATCGCTAAGCGGAAGCGTTCAAGAGAACGGGGTTGAAGGAGTCGTACTCGTCGTGATCCAAATCACCGGAGATCCTAGTGCCGAACGGACGGCACCTCCGCGTTCAACACACATACAGCCCGGTGACGTCTCCACGCCTTGATCCAGCAAGGAGAGAGGGAGAGGTTGAGGAAGACTTCATCCAGCAGCAGCACAACGGCGTGGTGGTGGTGGAGGAGCGTGGAAATCCAGCAGGGCTTCGCCAAGCACCACGGGAGAGGAGGAGGAGGAGAGGCAGGGCTGCACCAAATAGAGGGAGAGAACTCATGTGTTGGGCTGCTCCAAAACCTCCAATATATATAGGGGAAGGGGAGGGCTGCGCCCCCTCTAGGGTTTCCACCCCCTAGGGGTGGCGGCCAGCCCTAGATGGGTTTTGGGGGGCGGCCAAGAGGGGAGAGAGGGGAGGCGCCCACTAGGTGGGCCTTAAGGCCCATCTGGACTAGGGTTTGCCCCCTCCCACTCTCCCTTGCGCCTTGGGTCCCTTGTGGGGGGCGCACCAGCCCACCTAGGGGCTGGTCCCCTCCCACACTTAGCCCACGCAGCCTTCTGGGGCAGGTGGCCCCACTTGGTGGACCCCCGGGACCCTCCCGGTGGTCCCGGTACGTTACCGATAAACCTCGAAACCTTTCCGGTGACCAAAATAGGACTTCTCATATATAAATCTTTACCTCCGGACCATTCCAGAACTCCTCGTGACGTCCGGGATCTCATCCGGGACTCCGAACAACATTCGGTAACCACATACAAACTTCCTTTATAACCCTAGCGTCATCGAACCTTAAGTGTGTAGACCCTACGGGTTCGGGAGACATGCAGACATGACCGAGACGTTCTCTGGTGAATAACCAACAGCGGGATCTGGATACCCATGTTGGCTCCCACATGTTCCACGATGATCTCATCGGATGAACCACGATGTCAAGGACTCAATCGATCCCGTATACAATTCCCTTTGTCTAACGGTATTGTACTTGCCCGAGATTCGATCGTCGGTATACCGATACCTTGTTCAATCTCGTTACCGGCAAGTCTCTTTACTCGTTCCATAACACATCATCCCGTGATCAACCCCTTGGTCACATTGTGCACATTCTGATGATGTCCTACCGAGTGGGCCCAGAGATACCTCTCCGTTTACACGGAGTGACAAATCCCAGTCTCGATTCGTGCCAACCCAACAAACACTTTCGGAGATACCTGTAATGCACCTTTATAGCCACCCAGTTACGTTGTGACGTTTGGTACACCCAAAGCATTCCTACGGTATCCGGGAGTTGCACAATCTCATGGTCTAAGGAAAAGATACTTGACATTAGAAAAGCTTTAGCATACGAACTACACAATCTTTGTGCTAGGCTTAGGATTGGGTCTTGTCCATCACATCATTCTCCTAATGATGTGATCCCGTTATCAACGACATCCAATGTCCATAGCCAGGAAACCATGACTATCTGTTGATCACAACGAGCTAGTCAACTAGAGGCTCACTAGGGACATATTGTGGTCTATGTATTCACACGTGTATTACGATTTCCGGATAATACAGTTATAGCATGAATAAAAGACTATTATCATGAACAAAGAAATATAATAATAACACTTTTATTATTGCCTCTAGAGCATATTTCCAACAGTCTCCCACTTGCACTAGAGTCAATAATCTAGTTCACATCACCATGTGATTAACACTGACAGGTCACATCACCATGTGACCAACATCCAAAGAGTTTACTAGTGTCATTAAACTAGTTCACATCATCATGTGATTAAGTCTCAATGAGTTCCGGGGTTTGATCATGTTCTGCTTGTGAGAGAGGTTTTAGTCAACGGGTCTGAACCTTTCAGATCCGTGTGTGCTTTACAAATCTTTATGTCATCTCCTAGATGCAGCTACCACGCTCTATTTGGAGCTATTCCAAATAACTGTTCTGCTTGGAGCTATTCTAAATTGTTTCTCCATTATACATATCCGGTATCTCTACTCAGAGCTTATCCGGATAGGTGTTAAGCTTGCATCGTCGTAACTCTTTACGTCGAACTCTTTATCACCTCCATAACCGAGAAAATTCCTTAGTCCACTAGTTACTAAGGATAACTTTGACCGTTGTACTGTGATCCATTCTTGGATCACTCTTGTACCCCTTGACTGACTCATGGCAAGGCACACTTCAGGTGCGGTACACAGCATAGCATACTGTAGAGCCTACGTCTAAAGCATAGGGGACGACCTTCGTCCTTTCTCTCTTTTCTGCCGAGGTCGAGCTTTAAGTCTTAACTTCGTACCTTACAACTCAGGCAAGAACTTCTTCTTTGACTGATCCATCTTGAACACCTTCAAGATCATGTCAAGGTATGTGCTCACTTGGAAGTATTATTAAGCATTTTTGATCTATCCTTATAGATCTTGATGCTCAATGTTCAAATAGCTTAATCCAGGTTTTCTATTGAAAAACACCTTTCAAATAACCCTATATGCTTTCTAGAAAATCATTTCTGATCATCAACATGTCAACAACATATACTCATCAGAAATTCTATAGTGCTCCCACTCACTTCTTTGGAAATACAAGTTTCTCATAAACTTTGTATACACCAAAATCTTTGATCATCTCATCAAAGCGCACATTCCAACTCCGAGATGCTTACTCCAGTCCTTAGAAGGATTGCTGGAGCTAGCATACCTTTTAGCATCCTTAGGATCGACAAAACCTTTCTGATTGTATCACATACAACCTTTCTTTACGAAAGTTGGCAAGGAAACTCGTTTTGACATCCATCTGCCAGATTTCATAAATGCAGCTTATGCTAACATGATTCCGACGGACTTAAGCATCGCTACGGATGAGAAAATCTCATCGTAGTCAACTCCTTGAACTTGTGAAAAACTCTTCGCCACAAGTCGAGCTTCATAGATGGTGACATTACCATCCACGTCCGTCTTCTTCTTAAAATCCATTTATCTCAATGGCTTGCCGATCATTGGGCAAGTCCGCCAAAGTCCATGCTTTGTTCTGATACATGGATCCTATCTCGGATTTCATGGTTTCTTAACCATTTGTCGGAATTTGGGCCCACCATCGCTTCTCCATAGCTCATAGGTTCATTGTTGTCTAGCAACATGACCTTCAAGACAGGATTACTGTACCACTCTGAAGTAGTACGTATCCTTGTCACCCTACGAGGTACGGTAGTGACTTGATTTGAAACTTCATGATCACTATCATAAGCTTCTACTTCAGTTGGTGTAGGTGCCACAGGAACAACTTCCTGTGCCCTACTACACACTAGTTGAAGTGACGGTTCAATAACCTCATCAAGTCTCCACCATCCTCCCACTCAACTTTCCGAGACAAACTTTTCCTCGAGAAAGGACCCGATTCAAGAAACAATCCATATTGCTTTCGGATCTGAATTAGGAGGTATACCCAACTGTTTTTGGTGTCCTATGAAGATGCATTTTATCCGCTTTGGGTTCGAGCTTATCATGATGAAACCTTTTCACATAAGCGTCGCAGCCCCAAACTTTTAAGAAACGACAACTTAGGTTTCTCCAAACCATAGTTCAAACAGTGCCGTCTCAACGGAATTACGTGGTGCCCTATTAAAGTGAATGCGGTTGTCTCTAATGCCTAACCCATGAACGATAGTGGTAATTCGATAAGAGACATCATGGTACCCACCATATCCAATAGGGTGCAACTATGATGTTCGGACACACCATCACACTATGGTGTTCCAGGCGGTATTAATTGTAAAACAATTTCCACAATGTCTTAATTGCGTGCCAAAACTCGTAACTCAGATATTCATCTCTATGATCATATCATAGACATTTTATCCTCTTGTCACAATGATCTTCTACTTCACTCTGAAATTACTTGAACCATTCAATAATTCAGACTTGTGTTTCATCAAGAAAATATTCTCAACATCTACTCGAATCATCTGTGAAGTAAGAACATAACGATATTCACTGCATGTCTCAGCACTCATTGGACTGCACACATCAAAATGTGTTACTTCCAACGAGTTGCTATCTTGTTCCGTCTTACTAAAATGAGGCTTTCAGTCATCTTGCCCATGTGGTATGATTTGCATGTCTCAAGTGATTCAAAATCAAGTGAGTTCAAACGGTCCATTTGCATGGAGTTTCTTCATGCATATATACCAATAGACATGGTTCGCATGTCTCAAACTTTTCAAAAACGAGTGAGTCCAAAGATCCATCAACATGGAGCTTCTTCATGCGTTTTATACCAATACGACTTACATGGCAGTGCCACAAGTAAGTGGTACTATCATTACTATCTTATATCTTTTGGCATGAAAATGTGTATCACTACGATCGAGATTCAATAAACCATTCCTTTAGGTGCAAGACCACTGAAGGTATTATTCACATAAATAGAGTAACCATTATTCTCCTTAAATGAATAACCGTATTGCGATAGTCATAATCCAATCATGTCTATGCTCAACGCAAACACCAAATAATAATTATTCAGGTTTTAACACCAATCTCGATGGTAGAGGGAGCGTGCGATGCTTGATCATATCAACATTGGAAACATTTCCAACACATATCGTCAGCTCACCTTTAGCTAGTCTCCGTTTATTCCGTAGCTTTTATTTCGAGTTACTAACACTTAGCAACCGAACCGGTATCTAATACCCTGGTGCTACTAGGAGTACTAGTAAAGTACACATCAACACAATGTATATCCAATATACTTCTATCGACCTTGCCAGCCTTCTCATCTACCAAGTATCTAGGGTAATTCTGCTCTAGTGGCTGTTCCCTTTATTACAGAAGCACTTAGTCTCGGGTTTGGGTTCAACCTTGGGTTTCTTCACTAGAGCAGCAGCTGAATTGCCGTTTCATGAAGTATCCCTTTGTTCCCTTGCCCTTCTTGAAACTAGTGGTTTCACCAACCATCAACAATTGATGCTCCTTCTTGATTTCTACTTTCGCGGTGTCAAACATCACGAATATTTCAAGGATCATCATATCTATCCCTGATATGTTATAGTTCATCACGAAGCTCTAGCAGCTTGGTGGCAATGACTTTGGGGAAACATCACTATCTCATCTGGAAGATCAACTCCCACTCGATTCAAGTGATTGTTGCACTTAGACAATCTGAGCACAAGCTCAACGATTGAGCTTATCTCCCTTAGTTTGCAGGCTAAGAAAATCGTCGGAGGTCTCATACCTCTTGACGTGGGCACGAGCCTGAAATCCCAATTTCAGCCCTTGAAACATCTCATATGTTCCGCGATGTTTCGAAAACGTCTTTAGTGCCTCCACTCTAAACCGTTTAACTGAACTATCACGTAGTTATCAAAACGTATATGTCCGATGTTCGCAACATCCACAAACGACGTTTGGGGTTCGGCACACTGAGCAGTGCATTAAGGACATAAGCTTTCTACTAATCGCATAATCGCTACTATCAACTTTCAACTATATTTTCTCTAGGAACATATCTAAACAGTGGAACTAAAGCGCGAGCTTACGACATAATTTGCAAAAGGTCTTTTGACTATGTTCAGGATAATTAAGTTCATCTTATGAACTCCCACTCAGATAGACATCCCTCTTGTCATCTAAGTGATTACATGATCCGAGTCAACTAGGCCGTGTCCGATCATCACGTGAGACGGACTAGTCATCATCGGTGAACATCTTCATGTTGATCGTATCTACTATACGACTCATGCTCGACCTTTCGGTCTCCGTGTTCCGAGGCCATGTCTGTACATGCTAGGCTCGTCAAGTTAACCCTAAGTGTATTGCATGTGTAAATCTGCCTTACACCCGTTGTATGTGAACGTAAGGATCTATCACACCCGATCATCACGTGGTGCTTCGAAACGACGAACTGTAGCAACGGTGCACAGTTAGGGGAGAACACTTCTTGAAATTGTTGTAAGGGATCATCTTATTTACTACCGTCGTTCTAAGTAAACAAGATGCATAAACATGATAAACATCACATGCAATCAAATAGTGACATGATATGGCCAATATCATTTTGCTCCTTTTGATCTCCATCTTCGGGGCTCCATGATCATCATCGTCACTGGCATGACACCATGATCTCCATCATCATGATCTCCATCATCGTGTCTTCATGAAGTTGTCTCGCCAACTATTACTTCTACTACTATGGCTACCGGTTAGCAATAAAGTAAAGTAATTACATGGCGTTGTTCAATGACACGCAGGTCATACAATAAATAAAGACAACTCCTATGGCTCCTGCCGGTTGTCATACTCATCGACATGCAAGTCGTGAATCCTATTACAAGAACATGATCAATCTCATACATCACATATCATTCATCACATTCTTCTTGGCCATATCACATCACATAGCATACCCTGCAAAAACAAGTTAGACGTCCTCTAATTGTTGTTTGCATGTTTTACGTGGCTGCTATGGGTTTCTAGCAAGAACGTTTCTTACCTACGCAAAACCACAACGTGATATGCCAATTGCTATTTACCCTTCATAAGGACCCTTTTCATCGAATCCATTCCGACTAAAGTGGGAGAGACTGGCACCCGCTAGCCACCTTATGCACCAAGTGCATGTCAGTCGGTGGAACCTGTCTCATGTAAGAATACGTGTAAGGTCGGTCCGGGCCGCTTCATCCCACAATACCGTCGAAACAAGATTGGACTAGTAACGGTAAGCATATTGAACAACATCAACGCCCACAACTACTTTGTGTTCTACTCGTGCAAAGAATCTACGCAATAGACCTAGCTCATGATGCCACTGTTGGGGAACGTAGCAGAAATTCAAAAATTTCCTACGTGTCACCAAGATCTATCTATGGAGAAACCAGCAACGAGGGGAAGGAGAGTGCATCTACATACCCTTGTAGATCGCTAAGCGGAAGCGTTCAAGAGAACGGGGTTGAAGGAGTCGTACTCGTCGTGATCCAAATCACCGGAGATCCTAGTGCCGAACGGACGGCACCTCCGCGTTCAACACACGTACAGCCCGGTGACGTCTCCCACGCCTTGATCCAGCAAGGAGAGAGGGAGAGGTTGAGGAAGACTCCATCCAGCAGCAGCACAATGGCGTGGTGGTGGTGGAGGAGCGTGGCAATCCAGCAGGGCTTCACCAAGCACCACGGGAGAGGAGGAGGAGGAGAGGCAGGGCTGCACCAAATAGAGGGAGAGAACTCATGTGTTGGGCTGCTCCAAAACCTCCAATATATATAGGGGAAGGGGAGGGCTGCGCCCTCTCTAGGGTTTCCACCCCCTAGGGGTGGCGGCCAGCCCTAGATGGGTTTTGGGGGGGCGGCCAAGAGGGGAGAGAGGGGAGGCGCCCACTAGGTGGGCCTTAAGGCCCATCTGGACTAGGGTTTGCCCCCTCCCACTCTCCCTTGCGCCTTGGGTCCCTTGTGGGGGGCGCACCAGCCCACCTAGGGGCTGGTCCCCTCCCACACTTAGCCCATGCAGCCTTCTGGGGCAGGTGGCCCCACTTGGTGGACCCCCGGGACCCTCCCGGTGGTCCCGGTACGTTACCGATAAACCCCGAAACCTTTCCGGTGACCAAAACATGACTTCCCATATATAAATCTTTACCTCCGGACCATTCTGGAACTCCTCGTGACGTCCGAGATCTCATCCGGGACTCCGAACAACATTTGGTAACCACATACAAACTTCCTTTATAACCCTAGCGTCATCGAACCTTAAGTGTGTAGACCCTACGGGTTCGGGAGACATGCAGACATGACCGAGACGTTCTCCGGTCAATAACCAACAGCGGGATCTGGATACCCATGTTGGCTCCCACATGTTCCACGATGATCTCATCGGATGAACCACGATGTCAAGGACTCAATCGATCCCGTATACAATTCTCTTTGTCTAACGGTATTGTACCTGCCCGAGATTCGATCGTCGGTATACCGATACCTTGTTCAATCTCGTTACCGGCAAGTCTCTTTACTCGTTCTGTAACACATCATCCCGTGATCAACCCCTTGGTCACATTGTGCACATTCTGATGATGTCCTACCGAGTGGGCCCAGAGATACCTCTCCGTTTACACGGAGTGACAAATCCCAGTCTCGATTCGTGCCAACCCAACAGACACTTTCGGAGATACCTGTAATGCACCTTTATAGCCACCCAGTTACGTTGTGACGTTTGGTACACCCAAAGCATTTCTACGGTATCCGGGAGTTGCACAATCTCATGGTCTAAGGAAAAGATACTTGACATTAGAAAAGCTTTAGCATACGAACTACACGATCTTTGTGCTAGGCTTAGGATTGGGTCTTGTCCATCACATCATTCTCCTAATGATGTGATCCCGTTATCAACGACATCCAATGTCCATAGCCAGGAAACCATGACTATCTGTTGATCACAACGAGCTAGTCAACTAGAGGCTCACTAGGGACATATTGTGGTCTATGTATTCACACGTGTATTACGATTTCCGGATAATACAGTTATAGCATGAATAAAAGACTATTATCATGAACAAAGAAATATAATAATAACACTTTTATTATTGCCTCTAGGGCATATTTCCAACACCTTATTCCATATTTAGGGAGCTGCCATCGCCCAGTCTTTCTAAACAGGGCACAAACCCTAGCAAAATGCAAAAGAAAAATATATAAAAACGAAGCCCTCGGCCGGCAAGGGCCGAGATCCACCATGGCCCTAAGGCCCAAGAGACGAGGCAGATTAGCGCGGCCACCGTCGAGAGGCAGAAACCCTAGCCGTTGTTCGCTTGGAGGAGAGGTTTAGGGGTCTTTTAATTTCTATTTTCTTAATGCCATCAACATTCTAAAAAAGTTGCACGAACATTTTTTAGCGTTGCCAAACATTTTTCAAAGACTGTATAATCCTTTTAAATATAAATATTTAGCAGCTACGCTTCTTGAGCCAGCCCATTTACGACAATGTTGTAGGCGAGAACGAGTTACAAGAGACAGTCTTTTGGGAGCAACTAGTTGACGAGCGCTCATTCGGGAGCCTTACAACGATCAGCGCCACTTGGCACGCTCTCAGCCGCCCGCCATGTGTCGCTTTGGACGCTCCCTCGGGATTTTGTTTTTTATTTTTTTCGCACACATTTTCGGCTTTTTAAATGGGTTTTCCTGTTTTTTTTGACGTTTCGGATTTTCACCAGTCTTCCTTAGCTTTTGGATAAAAAAATTTCAAATTTTTTCGCGAAAAAACATATTTTTTTGTTTTCTTTCACGAGAGTCACGGTTTTGTTTCCACAAGAGGTACGGTTTTGCTTTCGCCAAAGTCACGGCCGTGCCTCTTGGAAACATAAAAAAACATGTTTTCTGTTTTTTTCCTTCCGCAAGAGGCACAATTTTGCTTTCGTGAGAGGCACAGTTGTGATTTTGCGAGAGACACGGACGTGCCTCTTTCGGAAGGGAAAAAACCTGTGCTCTCGGTTCGGTTTTTTCGTCCGGCTTTTTCGTTTAGTTTTTTCGTGAAAAAAAGTTCGTCAAAATCTATCAACATGGGATCTAGTTTTGAAGATCTCGACGCAAGGAATCTAACAGTGAAAACAGTTCGAGATTTGAGCGCACGGTTTAAAGGATAAAACGTTTTGAATAAATGGATCTACGAAAAAAGGAAAAAACTATCAGATGCTTAGGAAGACTGGGTGATGGCAGCTCCCTAAATATGGAATAATGTTGCTGCTAAACGATAGCAGCAACATGCAGCGTGCCACTTGTCGCAACCTAGGGAAGGTGTGAGTGATCTTTGCAATAAGTACTCCTCAATTGGTGATTTCGCAGTCTTTTACCCAAAAAACAATTTGCGATTTTTTTCTTTCAAGAATCACATTTTGCCAATTAAGCGAGACACACTCGCTCCCACATTATAGCGCAAATTTCAGCCCAATAAACAGGCCGAATTTCAGCCGCGGAAACAAGAAGTTACTCAGGCCGTGGGTTTGTCCGCCCAATAAACAGGCCAAATTTCAGCTGCGGCAGGTTTGGACTGAGGCCCAAGACGAGAGAGTTTGAGGATTTTACAAACACGCAGTTTTTCTTCAGGTATAGAAAACCCAAACGCTGGATAGGAGGGGCCAAAATTAGGATTGACAGTAGGAGTAGGATTAGGGGGAAAGTAGAGGACACTGCAGATCGAAGAAAGCACAGCCGCCGCCGATGAGCGCGACGGAGAAGAGCACGGAGGGGGAGGGGGAGGGGGAGGGGTCCCAGCCCGTGGAGGCGTTCCTCGACATCCTCGGCCGCGTCCCGATGGGGGAGGTGGAGGGGGCGCTGACCTCCTGCGGCGTCGGCCCGACGGCGGAGGCCGCGGAGCAGGTGCTCAAGTCCAAAACCTGCTACGAGCGCCCCAAATCGGCCGTCCGCTTCTTCCGCTGGGCGAAGGCGTCCGTGCAGCTCACCCCCTTGGCCTGGAACCTCCTCGTCGACATCCTCGGTAAGGCCGCCATGTTCGATCCCATGTGGGATGCCGTCCTCTCCATGAGCCAGGAGGGCGGCCTCCTCTCCGTCGCCACATTCGCCTCCATGTTCGCCTCCTACTGCGCGCGCGGCAACTTCAAGGAAGCCGCCATGGCCTTCGACGTCATGGAGCGCCACGGCGTGACCTCGGACGCCGTTGCCCTCAACTCCCTCCTCGCCGCCATGTGCCGCCGGGATGGCGGCGGGCAGGCCGCGTGGGAGCTTTTCGAACGCTACAAGACCACGGTCGCGCCCGACGCGGACACCTTCGCGATACTGCTCGAGGCGTGGGAGAAGGAGGGGAACGTCCAGCGCGCCAAGAGCACCTTCGGCGAGATGGTCGTTCGCGTCGGGTGGGACGCCAGCAACATGCCTGCCTACGATGCTTTCCTCTCCACGCTTGTGCGAGGGGACCAGTTCAACGAGGCATTGAAGTTCCTCCAGGTGATGCGGACCAAGGGCTGCCTCCCGGGGCTCAAGTTCTTTGCCAACGCGATCGACCTTGTCGTCCGCAAGGGAGACCATGCCAATGCTATTGCTATCTGGCAAATTATGGTCTCGGATGCAGGACTGGTTCCCAATCTCCCAATGTACAATGCCGTAATTGCCCTCTGCTCTAGTGTCGGTAACACCGACTACGCCTTCCAGATGCTCGACGAAATGCCATTAAATGGGGTCTTTGCAGATTCTGTTACATATAATGCCATACTTGAGGGGCTCATCAAGCAGCGCAAGGCTCGTGAGACTGAAGGTTTCCTTGCGGAGATGAGCAAGAACGAGCAGCTGCCCTCTGCCTCCAACTGTGCTGCTGCTATCAGCTTATTTTGTCAGGAGTTTAACCCATCTGCCGCAGTTGACGTGTGGCACTGCATCGTGGAGCACCAAATTACTCCGGCTGAGGAATCAGCCAAAGAGCTAATAACTGGGCTTCTCGACTTTAGCAGGTTCTCCGAGGTGAAGAAATATACCGATCAGATGCTTGACATGGGAATTGAGTTGCCCCAGCCCACCATTGAAAAAATGAAGCGAGCATTTTACAAGGCTGAGAGGCACCACACATATGACCAAATTGCACGAAGGTTGAAGCGGCGGTAACAACACATTGATGGTATAATTCATTAGGTATGTCTTCTTTCATTTGGATGCCACTGGTTGTTTTGGTGATTGCCATTTATTGTGTGAAACTGCCAATTTTCATGACCTTATGTCACTTCCTCATTAGGCCTCAAGGTAATTAAACTACTTGGAACTATTATTCCAGATTACTACTTTCGTGGTCTATATATTGTTAGCCCTATCGGCTATATATTCATTTTGAGAAACCATGAGGAATCGTCAGGCTCCACTACTTGAAGTTTTGTTCGAAAGGAGGCAGACTCTAGCAGTTGCATTGCCTAATTTTGGGAAGTCTGACTTTTACTGCTACGTCCCGTGGTTAGGGACGGTGGAGATGGTGTGGCTAGGGGTTGGAGGAAGAGAGGATACTTTTGAGGAGGATGGCTGATAAACGGGAGAAATTAGACAACTTCATTCTACTTTATCCAACAGCCGGGGTCACCTTACATAGATGTGAGACACCCTAAGAAAAAGGAACACAAAACTCTGGAATATGGAAAAG
>NC_041383.1:578593355-578660479 GCF_002162155.2 Triticum dicoccoides | reverse complement strand
TGACCCCTCGTTTATTGTTAACCTGGCATAACAATTTCTTCCCTTCAAAACAGTTCCAAATGACATATATAAACATGATTTCCCTTCAAAGCCTTGCCTAGATCCAGCGAAAAGGAAGCAAGACCACCACCTTTTATTGAACGTGATAACCGCATTACCCATGTGTAAAACTCCAATAGGGAAGGTATACTACTAGACTCGTAGTTTGTACTTGCGGTTATGTTTGTGGCAAAAAGCTATGCTTGGAAGGTAAACACGCACAAGCATGGAAACCCAAGATGGCAATTTTGCCCATGGGTATTCTGCAAGTTTTCCCCATGGGTAGAGTATGGGTACGATTCTCTGCCCTTGGCCTTGGTAACTTAGTCAGACAATCTCCAACGGCGTCGCCCACTCCCTCGTGCTCATCCGAACCGGGCTTTCTAGACAAAAAAGGCCTCCAACGGGCTCCCTACTCCGGCCCTATCCGTCTTATAGTTTGAAATCCCCTACTGTAGTGTCAAATGAAGGGGAGTAGGGGAGTCCGATCTGTCCGCCACGTAGGACACGTACACCGGAACCCCTCCCCGTCCCCACTCCACCCTTCTCCACTCTATTTGCTCGTGTCCCACCTTTCACTTCGGCAGCCATCGCTGTAACCCCACCCCGACGGCCGCTACCACTCCTAGCTCGATCGCCGCGCTCCCACATTGACTCGAGCCCGCTGCCCCATTCCATCCTCCACATGGATCTATCCAGCCACACGGATGTGTCCGACATGGACTCCAAGATGTTCGAGGCACTGCCGGCCATGCTCGGGATGAATTTGGAGAGCCTAGCACGCAAAAAGCACAACACCAAGCAAAAGGCTCAAGCGGCAGCTTCTCTAGCTCGCGTCCATGCCATGCTCGTACCTGCACTTGCACTTCCGGTCGCCCAAAGAAGGAATAGATGAAATTGAGAAGGAGAGATGGCAAGTGCCAAAAGAGATAGAATGAAGGAAGAAAAGAAGGACGGAAGGTTCAACACATTCATGGAGATACAAACAATGATTGTTGAAATTGAGAACGGGGAGGATTGCACTTGAAAGAGAGGAAGTCGGACTGGCAAGGTTCATCGAGGAGTCGAGGGTCATGTTCACCGACACTACCATCATGGATGCCGATGCGCTCAAGTGGGTTCCGCCGGATGCCTAGCAACATCAATGCACGCCATGAAAATGACGATGTACATTGTTTCATTCGGTTTGTTTAATCTGAATCATGAACTTTGATTGAGTTGTTTGTCATGCGTAATTTATCTTAAAATTGTTTGTCATGATATATCTACCATTGAATTGTTCTTGATTGTTGCAAATGGATGAAAATTTGAGTTTGAGAAAACGAGGGCAGGGGGATTTGGGGCGTTGTTGTTTACCACTTTGTCCCCTTGGGGGACACCATTTGACCAACGCCCTTGGAGATCCCCTTAGTCATGGGTTGGACATGTGTCTAATTTGTTTGCAACCAGTTACACGGGTAATATTTTAGTAAATATTTTTTGTTTCATATGACATGCGGGCCATCATGGATGTATCACATATATTTGTGAACCTTGACTCATATGGTACTATTTGTACATGTCGAGATGACCTGATAGGTACCAACGAACATGGATACCCATCGGGTTTAGGCATAGTCGCATAGGCATAATTGTCTCGCCATGAGTGGGCGATGAGCACCCTTGTGGGCATGGGTTTGATATTGCTCGTTGTGCCAATTCCTGTGCGTGCTCTACTCGTTTAGCTGCAAACATGTATTTTTTATTGACATACGGAACTAGGTCGTTCTTGTGATGTCTCCACACAATGTCATGTGACTAGGCTACTAACTCCACAGGCATATCATGTACTATGCTCCTTACCATCTGCAGTGACAATGCTCTCCCTATCTCGTCTGTGTCATTGCCTCACTTAGGCATTGTTGATTCCTAGAACCATGAATCCACAATGACTTCACTTGTTTATTTCTATGCGGCATTTTTGCATTGTAAGTGAACGACCAAGTTTTTCTTCAGAGCCCAACATATGTGATTTCTAGAACCCTTGCATTCAATTTTAGTTGTGTTGTTCTTGGGTAAACGGGCTTCAAGGCATGCCCATTGGCAGTGGGCACCTCCCGTTGATAAGCATGTTAAGTGTCTATGCTTGTTTGTGGAATGCATGACTGACACTTTCATGTTGTCGATGTTTGCAACATGAAAGTGGTTAGGATAATTTCCGATCGAAACCGTTTCCGAATCCGTTCTCGTATGATACGGTAAGAACCTTTTGACATCCCAACACAATCCGGTCTGAATCCGAGTACTAATATACGAGGCCGTAGGATAATCTGTTTTTCCTAGTCGGATAATCCGACCTTCTAAATATGGATATACGATTTATGCATGAACAAGTTTTAAGTATTAAATAGCAATATGTGAATGTTATCTCTGCTTATGAGACGAGACATGCTCTTTAGTGATCTATTTGGCTTATTTTAGTGCTTTATGTGTGTTTAAAGTGTATAAGTATTAATACTTGCTCATTGTTTATTTATAACTTTAGGGCAAAGCATTTATATATTTCTTGTATATGCATGTGGTATATGACCGTTTTTGTCCGGGTCCATTCCGTTACCTTACCATGTTTTAATCTCCATAATCCACTATTTGAATTCGCATCAGCGCCGCTTCCGAATCCGACAATAAATATGCAATAGGATAAGGTATGAGCATTATCCATCCGAATCCGATCCGGTTTCATCCCTACTAAGAACAACAATACAAGGAATGTACGTCACCTTAGGTTACCAGATGGACACAAGACATAAGCTTTACCTAGGCAAGGGCCCGGTTTGGGCCCTTTCATGACGAACAATAACCCTACTCCTGTCTATATAGGATTTATATCCAATAGAAATTACAACCGGGTGCATAATACCGTGTCCGGCGAGTCGGAGGCCAAGTTGCCGAAGTTGAAGGTGGACGACCTAGACGGAATGTCTAGATCAGATATGCTAACTAGCTATTATATGCTTCTAGGGTTTCTGGACGAAAGAGTCCGTGTTCCTGCGAGTCGAAAAAGTCCATGATCTTAGTCGGTGGCCACCTTCCTTCTTCTCCATCATCTTGATGCACACGCCTTGGACTCCCTATTTGGTAGTTGTATGACTCCATTTCAGGGCGCCTTGGACTCCCTATTTGGTAACTGGATACAGGAAGTCATGGCATTGTACTCCCATATTTTTCCTATTCCTGTGTTTTTTCATGGTGCTTTTTGAATCCTGCTAATCATAGGGGCCTAATGTATATATTCCCATATTTTGTTCTTCCACGAGGCCTATGATGGCAGGAATGCGGCCTTCCCTTGGTAGCACTAGAAGTTTAGGGTATGGTAGCTTCGACAAGCTAAAAGAAAATGCAACAGTGGCAACCTTATATCGAGGGGAATCGTTAAGAGGTATATAGAGGAGCATGCGGGATCGGCAGTGGCACGGGACGACGGTTTGTTGTTGGTTTGGGGTATGGGCTCATTTTTTTGTTTAATATATGTGGTGGACTAAGCAGCACGCAATTGTACATGGGAAAGTAGCCGTTGCTTTTTTGGCACTGAGGTAAAAACCTAGCCTCCTACATTGGCAAGAGTATATTCTTAAGACTAGCTTCACTAAATTCTCTCTTGCTGATTATGCCATATATGTCTTGGCGCTAATAAACAAGTAGGAAGAGTAAACTGCACAGTAGGTTCGCAAACTTGCTTTGTTGGATCAGTTTAGTCCAATAATTTGCAAAATGCGAATTCAACAGCCTAAACATGGCAAAGTGCTGATATGTTGAATGAGGGAGAGAGAACGGCTGAGAAATAGAGGAAGAGGTGATGTTTTTATTTTGGGCAAATGTCAGCTTTAGCTAGTTTTTTGTCTTACGTGGCTTGCTTGTTGGTGGAATTGGACCAAAGATGCACCACTGTCAATTTTAGCATGCCCACTTCTTTAGAATGTCTGTTATTAAGTTCAGGTTTGTGTATTTATCTGACTGTTGTTTAGCTGATTTTTTAATGTTTTAACCTGGACAACATAAGTTGGGCACCTCTTGTGGTGCTTTCAAGCAATCAACTTCCGATTTAAGCACCAAATGGTCCAAAATCAATATGTTTTACTTTTATGATGATGGTGTAGTTTTACATGAAAAAAAAAACTAATCTGACGATACATGAAAGATTAGTTTTACTTACGTGAATAGTAGCATTTGTCCTCTTTTCTTCTGACTTTTTAGTTATCGTTGTCATATTTCTCAGTTTAATTACTCTTGAAGTATGAATTTAAGAGTGAAATTTTGTTATACAGGAGTGAACCGCTATAGTGCAGGAGTTCACCACAGGTAGTGATTGTGTAGCGTATGTTGTAACCTGGTCATAGTAGTAGCAGTAAAATACCTGTCAAATTGTTTTATTTTTGCAAACACAAATTGTTTTGCTTTTAAGGATAAATCATCTTGTTCATGTTGGCTTGGATAAGAGCATTAATTATTTCTTCACTTGCTGGACTCATTGGCATGGATAAGAGCATCAAATCAGTGTAGCAGCCTCTTTCTGGAATCAACTGCCTTATGACCAGAAGTTCACATTTTCTTTTCTAATCTTTGGCTAGCTATAAACTGTCCTTGGTTCCTCTGCAGAAACGAGCCAGACAGAGAAGCTGCAGGATGAGGTTTCAAAGTGGGATATCTCCAAAGTGGAACGTGGATGGAAGTAGATGTTGTTTTGCACCAGGTGGTTGTATGGTAGTAGATGTTTCCTGGAAGTATAGCATTGTACTGTTGTACGAGTACTTATGGAAGAGCAGTTTCGAGATAGCTGTAATGCTGTACTTCGCATTAACTGGAGTAGTCTGTTGCCTTTTCTTCTGCAGTGTTTGTTTGACTGTTGATGGAAAGGAATAGGGAGATTCCCTTTCTCGCTCAAATATAAAAGCTTCTGAAAAACCGAGGTAGATTCAGGAATACAGTAATCTATTTTGCCAGGTAGAATGCCCAAATAGGTTTTGATACCCCCCATATTTTCAGTTTTTATTAGGGGCTCATTTGACGACCCATTAAGAGCACCGCCAGTGTTGCACAGAACTGGGACAGACCATCTACTAACCATGTTTTGGGAAGAGCACTCCTGTTGTGGAACCAGCTCGCCACTCTTGTAAATCGAGTGTCAGTCTGAAATGGGATGTTTTCAAAATTTCCCTAGAATCACACCGATTTCGATGGAGCTGTTGCCTTGTTACGCCATCCTGTTTTACCGACAGACCACCCGTTCGATGGACAGTGTGCAAGATGATCTGTCCCTTTCCACATGGAAGTGAACTCTCGGTTTGTTTTTATAAACAAATCTGAAACGACAAGGAACGCATCGTCCTTCGTTGCCAGCCCGGTTGCTGAACGCATCAAATAATTCTGCCTGAATAGGACTCGAGCCGTCAGGCTGATCTCAGCCATAAAGCCGCTCAAAAAATTTAGTTGAGTCATCTTCACTGGTGGGTTGGTCTGGCCGGTCCTTGTTCTTTTTTTTTTGTGCGTACAGTATTCATCAATGGTTAATGGTGCATCCGCTCTTCCCCGAGTTGCATGCGCATGTACTCATGTACTACTACCAACAGTTCTATCCAATGATTGATCTTAGGGGGCGGCTGGATAGGGCACAAAATTTGTTGGGCTCCATGTTCAGCGCCCGCTGGATGTGACTGACCGCACTCACAACACGTACACCTACTCCACCCACGTTGGATTGCTAGGAAGATCAAAGCCTATGTGGATATGAAATGCAGCAGTCGTTTAGGCCTGAGTCACCAGCATGCAACACGCATGAGACCATAGGTTCCATTTGCCAAATGGCCTCTGCCGTCGGAGGGCCATGTGATGGTGATATGCTTCATGTTGAATGGGGCGCTGGAACGGTGATGTCTGACCGGTTTAATTCCGGGCGAAGTCCCGTGCCTTCGAGTTTCGACCATGTCTCTGATCCGGAGTTAGCCGAGACGTTGTCAGCTACTCCCTTACAAAAGCGTTTAGATCACTACTTTAGTGATCTTAAAGTTCTTATAATACTTTATGGAGGGAGTATATGCTATGACAATAGTCCCCTTTTCCGAATTGTTAAGGAGTTCCTCTAATTTCATTTCTTGGAATGAAACTGATACTAACACAAGTAGTGTGGTGTGGACCATTTCCCAGAACGGTTTCAAAGTTTAAAACAGCCGCATACCAGGACCAAATAATTACTACTCCCTCCGTAAAGAAATATAAGAGCATTACAGAGGGAGTACTACAATATTTCTTCCTAATCACATCTTGTCAAAAACCATCGCCATTCTCCAACTTCCATGATCACTTACTTAGAATGCAAACATTCACAGTATGCAAATCAACTATACCTAGTCCACCTTAATCTAAAGCTTGACAAACTTCAGACCATCTTCTTGCCACACCAATCTTTTCATGAAAAGCCCTATTTTATGTAGAGGCGCTTTAGGAATAGTAAACATTGACATGATGTGATAGAGATATTACTCAGACATGATTTAATAAGAATGATTTTACCCCCATAATCTTAAACTCTACCTTGCTAAGTATCTAATCTACCCTCAAGCCTATCCTGAAAATTTACTCTAGTAATTGTTCCTCGACTTAGAAGTATGAATGGGAGTTTCCAAATATTTATGGGCAAAGTCCCATCAGTATACAAGTAAAAATAAACATATCAATACCATTACTAACAATCCCAAAACAACAAATGTCACTTAGCCTTCAAACCAGACAGATGCGCAAAAATAGAAACCACCAATTAAATTATAATTTGCTTTTTCAAAATCTACTTTAACACCACATTATCTTCTAATAATTTAATGCAAAGCTTCACGCAGAACAATAACCCCATCTAAGATGTATCTACCTCTTATGAATACAGTTTGAACATGAGCTACCATTTTAGGAGCCAAAGTAAAAGTTCTATTATTCACTACTTTAATAATCCATTTAAACAGAACATTAGTTAAACAAATGGGTATGTACAATAGTTAAAGTGTTGAACAACACATGAATCAACATCTTGACATTTAGGTAGCAACGTCAACATGCCTTTGATGGGAAACATAGTAGAAAACAAAGAAATTCGCCCCACGATCACCCCGGAACAATATGAAGGTGCATAACGGGTTGAGATCAATGATCGTTACCGACTCTGGGAGTGCTGCGGAAGTAGACGAGTCGGTGTAGATCGTACTTCGAGTCCCTCGAATGTTGATGATGATCCCGTGAACCGCCCACGAACGAAAGACCGAAAGCACGACCCCTCTACTTGGTTGCACGTGTCGATCTTCACGATCCGGCAGCACTTCGCCGTCCAGAGCTAATCGTCGCCGGAGAATTAGAGGGAGGAGATTAGAACCACACGGGGCTTCTAATTATGAGGATTAGAGGTGGCTAGGGCTCGCTTTAATTACTGAACTAAGACCAACTAGAACATGCACTAGATCAACTAGAGGAGGCTCCAAAACTTGTGCGTCCATAGGGTGGAAATCCTCTAGTAGATATAGGTTAGAGAGGAAGGAGAGGGCAGCCACCAAAGGGGCAAAGTCCCCCTTGGGGCGCCGGCCTAGGGAGAGGGAGTAGGACTCCCTCCCCTAGTCTAGTTCGGCCTCCACAAGGAAAGGGGGGGGGCACCCTACTTGGGCCCTTGTGGCCCAACTTGCCTTCCACCTCTTGGCCTTTTAAGGCCCATTGATATTTAAATTAAATATAAAATGTTCTAAACATTTTCAGAGCCTTATATATATAATTTAACATCCCCGGAAACATTTTCCACCTATATATAATTAATTGGCAATGATCTGCTGAGTGTTAGTAGGATGGGAGTGATAAGAATATATTTGTGGAATTGTTTCATTAATATAAGGAATAGTTTCGAGAGGTTCCGACAATGTTTCGGGGTCACCGGAAGGGTTTCGGTGAATATCAATGTTTCTGGGATTCCCTTAAGCTTGTGACCCCGTAGGTTCGGTAAATCATAGACATGAACGAAACCCCTTCGTTCAATGATCGATAGCAGAACCGTGGGCATCCATATCGGTCCCTATGATTACACGAATGATATTCGAGCGAACCTTTGGTTATCATGTGATGTTCCATTTGCTTCGTGATACTTTACAAAACCCGGTGTGCATCGGCATCCTCCAGAGTCATCACCATGCTCACTATACCGTTGCTCCTGTTACCGGTTTTGTTCTTCTTTCTCGTTCACGTGTTTCGGCATCCCCGTGACGTTGTCACCAGTGCCTGGCGAGACGATGATGGATGTTGTCACACTAAGAGGGCCCTAAGATTATCTCTCCATTGTCGGAGGAGCAAATCCCACTCTTGAGCTATCCGGTCACTTGTCAAACTTTTCGATGAGCCTGAAAGTTGTCATTATGATCACCTTGTTACAGATGACGTTTTAGTAACCCCAAAGCCCACCGTCCGGTAGGAAGTGACCGAGACACTCCCATGGTCTGAGGAACTAAAACACACGCTAACACTTCGTGTTATAACATATGATTTCAGACGATATGATCACATAATATAATAGACAAGTATTGGGTCGATTCAATATGATCGTTCTTCTAACGTCATACCCTCAATCTTGTTTTAGGACTATCGTTACACTTATCGATATCCTAAGATCCGGAAAACGTGATCACCAACAACACTTGAGCCGGTCTTAGAGGCGAGACCGGGAACCTATTGTTTACCATTTATCATTTCACACGTGCATATGAGTTTTCCACTGAATCACATATTCCAGGATCATACCACTTATAGCATGAAATATAAACTATGAATAATGGAAATATAATAATACAATATTATTGCCTCTAGGGCATATTTCCAACAGTCGCCCACCTGCACTAGAGTCAATAATCTAGTTAGCACTTTTAACTTTTACACCAAAGGAAATCCGGTGTCAGTCCATGCTTTGCTTTTGGTATAGACTTTGTCCTATCAAATCTGACAACTTCAGATTTGCGTGTATCATTTGCATTTCTATGCATTTATCATGCTTTCACAAGAATTCATAATTTGTGTAAAACTGGCTCTGTATATATATTTAATCATTGGTAGAACCATTGATTCCTTAGACTGAGTTATGGAACCACTACTAATAATAATCTTCCAATGATACAATCATCTAGAAACCATACCAAGCTCATAAATGAACTTCTGATTCATCACCCTTCATTTTTTGCTTCTAAAGCAATAATATACTTAGCCTTTTGTTATAAAATTCACCATACTAAATTTCTTGGACCAATTCCAACTTACCGTGCCACCATAAATCACTTTTAATTTGAAATCGAAAAATCACTTGGAGCACAAATGAAGATTTTTTCGATGTACTACTTACAACGAGCCTTCATTGTTGTAACTCCTTACAACAATCTCTTCATTTTCTCCATGTGTGAGAAACATGTCGTTATTCCTTAACGACATTTTCACTGTTATCCTATGATCAACAATTTGACCATACTAGTAACTTTTACTTACAACTAACTTAGAGTACTGGAAATATTTGGTTGTTTACATACCATGGAATACAAGTGTGGTTGAAATCATATTTCGCTCATCAGTATTTCAGGATACCGACTCCTTCCATGTGACATTGTCAAGAAACTCTTCTTGAAATTTTTCATACTAAACTGCTCATGAAGGACTTGCCTCACTTGGGTAGATCTTCACGAAGTAGGCGATCTCCTTACCCTTACAAACTCCTTGGTTCAACTCCATAATCTTGACGGAGGCTCCCAAGTGACATCTAACCAATCTAGGAGATACCACTCTCCAAAAGGTAATAAATGGTGTGTTGATGATGAAATCCTTGCTCTTGTGCTTCAAGTGATAGTCTCCCCAATACTCAACTCTCTCTCACAGATTTGGATCTGGTGGAAAGATGATTTGAGTGGAAAGAAACTTGGGGAAGGCTAGATATCAAGATTCTTGTGGTTGGATTGGAATGTCTTGGTCTCAACACATGAGTAGGTGGTTCTCTCTCAGAAAATGAGTAGTGGAAGTGTAGGCACGTTTCTGATGGCTCTCTCTCAAATGGAGAAGGGGGTGGAGGGGTATAATGGTATATATAGCCTCCACACAAAATCTAGCCGTTACACACATTTTACCAAACTCGATGAGACCAAATAGTGAAACTCAGCGAGACCGATTCAGTTCAAAACGTGAACATTAGGTTTTGGTGGGACCGACGAGATTAACTCGATGGGACCGATGTGCTAGGGCTAGGGCAAGCCTCATCTCGGTGAGACCGATCGCATGAACTCGGTGAGACCGATTTCAGCAATTTGATCAAAACAGAGAGTTGGTCAAGCAAACTCGGTGGGACAGATTGCACATTTTGGTGGGATTGAAATAATTGCAATAGGCAACAAAGAGTTTACAAGGCGATCTTGGTGAGACCGAGATCCATATCAGTGTGAACGAATTGATTAGGGTTTCTGGCAGTGGATATGTCAGTGAACTCGGTGGCGCCGGATGGATCAAATCAGTGGGGCCGAGTTTGACTTTAGGTTTAGGACATGTGTGGAAATGAGAAAGTGGTTGAGGGTTTTGGAGCATATCACAAAGCATTTTGAGCAAGCAAGCCATTAAACAACACCTCATCCCCTTTTAATAGCATTGGCTTTTCCTATGGACTCAATGTGATCTTGGATCACTAAAATGAAAATGAAGAGTCTTGAGATCTTGCTAATATGTGTCCTTAGCATTTTGAGGGGGTTCCACATCCTCTTTGTCCTACCACTCCATTGTTGAATTCATCTGAAATGTACTTGATAAAAACATTAGTCCAACAAGAGATATGTTGACATTAATTACCAAAATCACCCAGGGAGCACTTGTGCTTTCAGGTCTGCTCACCGACCGCCCTCGCAACGTGCAGGTGTGCAACAGGCGATGGGTCCAGACCCCTGCGCGCATAGGATTTAGACCGGTGTGCTGACCTCTCTGTTAGCTCTAGGTAGGGTTGTGACGTGTTGATCTTCCGAGGCCGGGCATGACCCAGGAAAGTGTGTCCGGCTGCTACCTCTTGAGCACTACGTTGGATTTCCCCGAAGAGGAGAGGATGATGCAGCAAAGTAGCATAAGTATTTCCCTCAGTTTTTGAGAACCAAGGTATCAATCCAGTAGGAGACCACGCACAAGTCCCTCGTACCTACACAAAATGATAGCTACTTGCAACCAACGCGATTAGGGGTTGTCAATCCCTTCATGGTCACTTACGAGGGTGAGATCTGATAGAGATGATAAATAATATTTTTGGTATTTTTGATATAGAGATGCAAAGTGAAAAGTAAAAAGCAAAGTAAAAACAAAGCAAACAATAAAGTGATGGAGATTGATATGATGAGAATAGACCCGGGGGCCATAGGTTTCACTAGTGGCTTCTCTCAAGAGCATAGATATTCTATGGTGGGTGAACAAATTACTGTTGAGCAATTGACAGAATTGAGCATAATTATGAGTATATCTAGGTATGATCATGTATATAGGCATCACGTCCGAGACAAGTAGATCGAAATGATTCTGCATCTACTACTATTACTCCACTCATCGACCGTTATCCAGCATGCATCTAGAGTATTAAGTTAAAAACAGAGTAACGCCTTAAGCAAGATGACATGATGTAGAGGGATAAATTCATGCAATATAATAAAACCCCATCTTGTTATCCTTAATGGCAACAATACAATACGTGCCTTGCAACCCTTTCTGTCACTGGGTAAGGACATCGCAAGATCGAACCCAAAGCTAAGCACTTCTCCCATTGCAAGAACTACCAATCTAGTTGGCCAAACCAAATGGATAATTCGAAGAGACTTGCAAAGATAACTCAATCATACATAAAAGAATTCAGAGAAGATTCAAATATTATTCATAGATAAGCTGGATCATAAACCCACAATTCATCAGTCTCAACAAACACACCGCAAAAATAAGATTACATCGAATAGATCTCCACAAGAGAGGGGGAGAACATTGTATTGAGATCCAAAAAGAGAGAAGAAGCCATCTAGCTACTAGCTATGGACCCGAAGGTCTGAAGTAAACTACTCACACTTCATCGGAGAGGCTATGGTGTTGATGTAGAAGCCCTCCATGGTAGATGCCCCCTCCGGTGGAGCTCCGGAACAGGCCCCAAGATGGGATCTCGTGGATACAGAAAGTTGCGGCGGTGGAATTAGGTTTTGGCTCCGTATTTGATCTGTCGGGGGTATGTAGGTATATATAGGAGGAAGGAGTACGTCGGTGGAGCAACAAGGGGCCCACGAGGTAGGGGGCGCGCCCTAGGGGGGGGGGCGCCCCCCACCCTTGTGACCGCCTCTGTTACTTCTTGGAGTAGGGTCCAAGTCTCCTGGATCACGTTCGGTGAGAAAATCACGTTCCCGAAGGTTTCATTCTATTTGGACTCCGTTTGATATTTTGTTTCTTCAAAACACTGAAATAAGCAAAAAACAGCAATTCTGGGCTGGGCCTCCGGTTAATAGGCTAGTCCCAAAAATAATATAAAAGTGGAAAATAAAGCCCAACATAGTCCAAAACAGTAGATAAAGTAGCATGGAGCAATAAAAAATTATAGATACGTTGGAGACGTATCAAGCATCCCAAGCTTAATTCTCGCTCGTCCTCGAGTAGGTAAATGATAAAAAAGAATTTTTGATGCGGAATGATACTTTGGCATAATTTCAATGTAAATCTTCTTAATTGTGGCATGAATATTCAGATCCGAAAGATTCAAGACAAAAGTTCATATTGACATAAAAGTAATAATGCTTCAAGTATACTAATCAAAGCAATCATGTCTTCTCAAAATAGCATGACTAAATAAAGTTATCCCTACAAAATCATATAGTCTCGCTGTTGCTCTATCTTCATCACACAAAGTATTTAATCTTGCACGACCCTGATGACAAGCCAAGCAATTGTTTCATACTTTAGTAATCTCAAACTTTTTCAACTTTCACGCAATACATGAGCGTGAGCCATGGACATAACACTATAGGTGGAATAGAATGGTGGTTGTGGAGAAGACAAAAAGGAGAAGATAGTCTCACATCAACTAGGCGTATCAACGGGCTATGGAGACGCCCATCAATAGATATCAATGTGAGTGAGTAGGGATTGCCATGCAACGGATGCACTAGAGCTATAAGTATATGAAAGCTCAACAAAAGAAACTAAGTGGGTGTGCATCCAACTTGCTTGCTCACGAAGACCTAGGGCACTTTTGAGGAAGCCCATCATTGGAATATACAAGCCAAGTTCTATAATGAAAAATTTCCACTAGTATATGAAAGTGACAACATATGAGACTCTCTATCATGAAGATCATGGTGCTACTTTGAAGCACAAGTGTGGTAGAAGGATAGTAGCATTGTCCCTTCTCTCTTTTTCTCTCATTTTTTTAATTTGGGCCTTTTCTCTTTTTTTTATGGCCTCTTTTTTTTCCGTCGGAGTCTCATCCCGACTTATGGGGGAATCATAGTCTTCATCATCCTTTCCTCACTGGGACAATGCTCTAATAATGATGATCATCACACTTTTATTTTTCTTACAACTCAACAATTACAATTTGATACTTAGAACAAAATGTGACTCTATATGAATGCCTCCGGCGGTGTACCGGGATATGCAATGAATCAAGAGCGACATGTATGAAAATTATGAAGGTGGCCTTGCCACAAATACAATGTCAACTACATGTTCATGCAAAAAGCAATATGACAATGATTGAGCGTGTCATAATAAACGGAACGGTGGAAAGTAGCATGGCAATATATCTCGGAATGGCTATGGAAATGCCATAATAGGTAGGTATGGTGGCTGTTTTGAGGAAGGTATATGGTGGGTGTATGATACCGGCGAAAAGTGTGCGGTATTAGAAAGGCTAGCAAAGGCGGAAAGGTGAGAGTGCGTATAATCCATGGACTCAACATTAATCAAAAGAACTCATGCACTTGTTGCAAAAATTTAGAAGTCATCAAAAACCAAAGCACTACGCGCATGCTCCTAGGGGGATAGATTGGTAGGAAAAGACCATCGCTCGTCCCCGACCGCCACTCATAAGGAAGACAATAAATAAATAAAATTGTGCTCCAACTTCATCACAAAGCGGTTCACCATACGTGCATGCTACGGGAATCACAAACTTCAACACAAGCATTCTTTAAATTCATAATCACCCAACTAGCATCACTTTGATATTATCACCTCCATATCTCAAAACAATTATCAAGCATCAAACTTATCTTAGTATTCAACGCACTCAAAAGAAAGTTTCACATATCTTGAATACCAAGTATATTATCATTAAGCAAATTAACATGCTATTAATGACTCTCAAAATAATCTAAGTGAAGCATGAGAGATCAATAATTTCTTTGAAACAAATCCACCACCATGCTCTAAAAGATCTAAGTGAAGTACTAGAGCAAAAATTATCACACTCAAAATATATAAGTGAAGCACTAGAGCAAAACTATCAAGCTCAAAAGATATAAGTGAAGCACATAGAGTATTCTAGCAAATTCCAAATCATGTATGACTCTCTCAAAAGGTGTGTACAGCAAGGATGATTGTGGTAAACTAACAAGCAAAGACGCAAATAATACAAGACGCTCCAAGCAAAACACATATCATGTGGTGAATAAAAATATAGCTCCAAGTAAATTACCGATGGAAGTGGACGAAAGAGGGGATGCCTTCCGGGGCATCCCCAAGCTTTGACTTTTTGGTGTCCTTGGATTATCTTGGGGGTGCCATGTACATCCCCAAACTTAGGATCTTTCCACTCCTTGTTCCATAATCCATCAAAAAAATTCACCCAAAACTTGAAAACTTCACAACACAAAACTCAATAGAAATCTCATGAGCTCCGTTAGAGAAAGAAAACAAAATACTACTTCAAGGTACTGTAATGAACTCATTCTTTATTTATATTGGTGTTAAACCTACTGTATTCCAACTTCTCCATGGATTATAAACTATTTTACTAGCCATAGATTCTTCAAAATAAGCAAACAACACACACAAAACAGAATCTGTCAAAAACAGAACAGTCTGTAGCAATCTGTAACTAACGCAAACTTATGGAACTCTAAAAATTCTACCAAAATAGGACGTACTGGAAAATTTGTCTATTGATCATCAGCAAAAAGAATCAATGCAAAATCAGGTTTCTGTGATTTATTGAAAATTTTCTCGTGAGCGCAAAGTTTCTGTTTTTCAGCAGAATCAAATCAACTATCATCGTAGGTTATCCTATAGGTTCTACTTGGCACAAACACTAATTAAAACATAAAACCACATACAAACAGAGGCTAGATGGATTATTTATTCCTAAACATAAGCAAAAATAAAAAACAAAAAATAAAATTGGGTTGCCTCCCAACAAGCGCTATCGTTTAACGCCCCTAGCTAGGCATAAAAGCAAGGATAGATCTAGGTTTTGCCATCTTTGGTAGGCAATCCATAAGTGGCTCTCATGATAGATTCATATGGTAATTTTATTTTCTTTCTAGGGAAGTGTTCCATGCCCTTTCTCAAGGGAAATTGGAATCTAATATTCCCTTCCTTTATATCAATAATCGCACCAATCGTTCTAAGGAAAGGTCTACCAAGAATAATAGGACATGAGTGATTGCAATCTATATCAAGAACAATAAAATCCACAGGCACATAATTCCTATTTGCAACAATAAGAACATCATTAATTCTTCCCATAGGATTTTTAATAGTGGAATCCGCAAGATGCAAGTTTAGAGAGCAATCATCAAAGTCACGGAAATCTAGCAAATCACATAAAGTTTTGGGAATAGTAGAGACACTAGCACCCAAATCACACAAAGCATGAAACTCATAATCTTTAATTTTAATTTTAATAGTAGTTTCCCACTCATCATAGAGTTTTCTAGGGATAGAAACTTTCAACTCAAGTTTTTCTTCATAAGATTGCATCAAGGCATCAACAATGTGTTCGGTAAAGGCCTTATTTTGACTATAAGCACGAGGAGAATCTAGCACGGATTGCAACAAGGAAATACAACCAATCAAAGAGCAATTTTCATAATTAAATTCCTTGAGATCCAAAATAGCGGGTTTAGCAACATCTAGGTTTTTATTTCTTTCAATCCCACTTTCATCAATTTCATCATCAAGATCTAGAAACTCTGAATTCTTAGAACGCCTTCTAGGTAAGGGAAGATCATATTTAGTTTCATCAAGATTCATATTGCAAAACAAAGATTTAATGGGGGATACATCAATAACTTTTAGATCTTCATCTTGATTTTCATAGGAATTGGAAGAACACGCTTTAATAAAGGCAACTTTGGAAGCACACATCCTAGCGGTTCTTTCCTTGCAGTCATCAATGGAAATTCTCATAGCTTTGAGAGACTCATTGATATCATGCTTAGGAGGAATAGATCTAAGCTTTAAAGAATCAATTTCAAGATAAATTCTTCAACGTTCCTAGCCAAATCATCAACTTTAAGCAATTTCTCTTCAAGCAAAGCATTGAAATTCTTTTGTGAATTCATAAACTCTTTAACACTACTCTCAAATTCAGAGGGTATCTTATTAAAATTTCCATAAGAGTTGTTGTAGGAATTTCCATAATTATTAGAAGGATTACTAGGATAAGGCCTAGGATTAAAATTCCCTCTATACGCGTTATTTCCAAAACTATTCCTACCAACAAAATTCACATCAATAGATTCATTATTATTCTCAATCAAAGTGGACAAAGGCATATCATTGGGATCAAGAGAAGTATTTTTAGTAGCAAACATCTTCATAAGTTCATCCATCTTTTCACTCAAAACATTGATTTCTTCTATAGCATGCACTTTTTTACTAGGAGATCTTTCGGTGTGCCATTGAGAATAATTAGCCATAATATTATCAAGCAATTTTGTAGCATCTCCTAACGTAATTTCCATAAACGTGCCTCCCGCGACCGAATCTAAAAGATTTCTAGAAGCAAAATTCAATCCGGCATAATAATTTTGTACGATCATCCATAAGTTCAAACCATGAGTAGGGCAATTGCGAAGCATCAATTTCATTCTTTCCCAAGATTGGGCAACATGCTCATGATCAAGTTGTTTAAAATTCATAATATGTTTCCTAAGAGTGATGATCTTAGCAGGAGGAAAATACTTAGAGATAAAAGCATCTTTGCACTTGTTCCAAGAATCAATACTATTTTTAGGCAAAGACGAAAACCAAACTTTAGCACGATCTCTAAGTGAAAACGTAAAATAACTTCAATTTGACAATATTGTTATCCGTATCTTTCTTCTTTTGCATATCACACAAATCAACAAAATTGTTTAGATGAGTAGCGGCATCTTCACTAGGAAGGCCGGCGAATTGATCTTTCATAACAAGATTCAGCAAAGCGGTATTGATTTCACAAGACTCATCATTATTAAGAGGAGCAATCGGAGTACTAAGGAAATCATTATTATTGGTATTCGAGAAGTCACACAATTTGGTATTATCTTGCGCCATGGCAACAAGTATCCAACACACAAGCAAACAGAAAGGCAACGGGAAAAGGCAAAAGGGAAAGAGAGGAGGAGATTGGGAAAGAGAGGGCGAATAAAACGGCAAGGGTGAAGTGGGGGAGAGGAAAACGAGAGGCAAATAATGTAATGCGAGAGATAGGGATTGTGATGGGTACTTAGTATGGTTGACTTGCTTGCGTGAGCCTCCCCGGCAACGGCGCCAGAAATTCTTCTTGCTACCTCTTGAGCACTACGTTGGATTTCCCCGAAGAGGAGAGGATGATGCATCAAAGTAGCGTAAGTATTTCCCTCAGTTTTTGAGAACCAAGGTATCAATCCAGTAGGAGACCACGCACAAGTCCCTCGTACCTACACAAAACGATAGCTACTTGCAACCAACGCGATTAGGGGTTGTCAATCCCTTCACGGTCACTTACGAGGGTGAGATCTAATAGACATGATAAATAATATTTTTGGTATTTTTGATATAGAGATGCAAAGTGAAAAGTAAAAAGCAAAGTAAAAACAAAGCAAATAATAAAGTGATGGAGATTGATATGATGAGAATAGACCCGGGGGCCATATGTTTCACTAGTGGCTTCTCTCAAGAGCATAGATATTCTATGGTGGGTGAACAAATTACTGTTAAGCAATTGACAGAATTGAGCATAATTATGAGTATATCTAGGTATGATCATCTATATAGGCATCACGTCCGAGACAAGTAGATTGAAACGATTCTGCATCTACTACTATTACTCCACTCATCGACCGCTATCCAGCATGCATCTAGAGTATTAAGTTAAAAACAGAGTAACGCCTTAAGCAAGATGACATGATGTAGAGGGATAAATTCATGCAATATGATAAAAACCCCAGCTTTTTATCCTCAATGGCAACAATACAATACGTGCCTTGCAACCCTTTCTGTCACTGGGTAAGGACACCGCAAGATCGAACCAAAGCTAAGCACTTCTCCCATTGCAAGAACTACCAATCTAGTTGGCCAAACCAAACGGATAATTCGAAGAGACTTGCAAAGATAACTCAATCATACATAAAAGAATTCAGAGAAGATTCAAATATTATTCATAGATAAGCTGGATCATAAACCCACAATTCATCGGTCTCAACAAACACACCGCAAAAAGAAGATTACATCGAATAGATCTCCACAAGAGAGGGGGAGAACATTGTATTGAGATCCAAAAAGAGAGAAGAAGCCATCTAGCTACTAGCTATGGACCCAAAGGTCTTAAGTAAACTACTCACACTTCATCGGAGAGGCTATGGTGTTGATGTAGAAGCCCTCCATGGTAGATGCCCCTTCAGGCGGAGCTCTGGAACAGGCCCCAAGATGGGATCTCGTGGATACAGAAAGTTGCGGTGGTGGAATTAGGTTTTTGGCTCCGTATTTGATCTGTCGGGGGTACGTAGGTATATATAGGAGGAAGGAGTATGTCGGTGGAGCAACAGGGGGCCCACGAGGTAGGGGGGCGCGCCCTGGGGGGGCACCCTTGTGACTACCTATGTTACTTCTTGGAGTAGGGTCCAAGTCTCCTGGATCACGTCCGGTGAGAAAATCACGTTCCCGAAGGTTTCATTCCGTTTGGACTCCGTTTGATATTCCGTTTCTTCGAAACACTGAAATAGGCAAAAAACAGCAATTCTGGGCTGGGCCTCCGATTAATAGGTTAGTCGCAAAAATAATATAAAAGTGGAAAATAAAGCCCAACATAGTCCAAAATAGTATATAAAGTAGCATGGAGCAATAAAAAATTATAGATACATTGGAGACGTATCACCGGCCAGAGGGATCGAGCGTGTTGGGTAATGTGGTGCACCCCTACAGGTAAGTTTATCTATTCGAATAGTCGTGTCCCTCGGTAAAAGGACGACCCGGAGTTGTACTTTGACCTTATGACAACTAGAATCAGATACTTAATAAAACACAACCCTTCCAAGTGCCAGATACAACCCTGTGATCACTCTCTCACAGGGCGACGAGGAGAGGATCGCCAGGTAGGATTATGCTATACGATGATACTTGGTGAACTTACCAGGTACTCTCTTCTACATGCTTCAAGATGGAGGCTGCCAGAAGCTAGTCTTCGATAGGAATAGCTATCCCCCTCTTATTCTGGCATTCTATAGTTCAGTCCATAGATACTACCTTTTCATTGATACCGATGCATATGTAGTGTAGATCCTTGCTCGGTTGCTTTGCTACTTCTTTTTTCCCCATTTCTCGGTTATTGCAATCATATGATGGAGTCCAGGAGCCAGAGGATCCCGAGGATGATTCTACATGGAGTTTGGCTTCGAGGAGTAGTTAGGAGGTCCCAGGAAGGAGGCCTCACCTTTTCAATCGTTGCTACTTTTGTGCTAGCCTTCTTAAGGCAAACTTGTTTAACTTATGTCTGTACGCAGATATTGTTCCTTCCACTGACTCGTTTGTATTCGAGCTGATGTATTCGAGCCCTCGAGGCCCCTGGATTGTAATATAAAGCTTGTATTATAACAATTTGTGTCTAGATGTCACGACCGGTTTTTCAATAAAATAATTATTGAGAAAATCGATCTTTAGATCCCAGTATAGGAAAAGTTATCCTCACTGGTAGACAACAACTTGATAAACAGAGGACCAGTAGCATCAAATATATTACAGGGTTGAGCTGAGGCTGCTCAACAAATTATTACAAACTCGCCAATATCTTACATAAGGGCGGTTAGGACACAGGGGTGTGGTGACATGCTACTAGCTCGAGATAAAAAGTGGTGGTGGATAACTTGACTCCTAACTGGCAGCTCATCGAGCGCGAGGTGAGGCTCGATGAATTTATTTCTGGGGTGGCGGAAGCGGATATAATACAGTGACCAAATGCAGGATCGCACGGGACTGACTGGGACTCCTCTAGGCATCGGACTTGCTATCGAACTCTTCATCCATGAGATCGCCTTCATCAACATCCGGCCAAATCAACAAGCCACGTGAGTACTTTGAAAGTACTCGCAAGATAGTTCAGACAAAAGATATAACAAATGTATGCATGAATGCGTCATGAGCAAAAATAATGATGCTCGTTCCAATAATAATATTTTTGCACGACCTGAAAGTAAAACAAATAACTGAAAACCGATCGGGTGTCTGGAGCGACGCCTCGAAAGGTAAACAATTAAAGCTCATGCTGCAGTCGGGCGTCTAAGCGACACCACATAAAGGTCTTATAAAAGAAATGCCACAGTCGGGCATCTCAGCGACACCACATAAAGGGCTTATAAAAGAAATGCCACAGTCGGGCGTCTCAGCGACACCACATAAAGGGCTTATAAAAGAAATGCCACAGTCAGACGTCTGAGCGACATCGCAGAAAGGGCTTGTAAAAGAAATGCCACAGTCGGATGTCTGAGCGACATCGCAGAAAGGGCTTGAAAAAAAATGCCACAGTCGGACGTCTGAGCGACATCATAGAAAGGGCTTAAAAAGAAATGCCACAGTCGGACGTCTGAGCGACATCACAGAAAAGGCTTAAAAAGAAATGCCACAGTCGGACGTCTGAGCGACATCACAGAAAGGGCTTATATCAAAAGTAAATAACGGGTTAGTCCATCCACAAGAATAAACTTTTAACCGGATTTAAAACTCATGTAGTCCACCGGGTTTTGTCACTGAGGCTGATATCTGACAAGATAAGATGAACACAGTACTTGGACATGTACAAGATGATTTAACGGATTTGTGACTCTGCAGAGTTTGTACTAACTGACCACAGCCAACGGATTTCCGTAGTCACGAAGGACTAGTTCCGTTTATGGTATTTGGGTAGAAACTCATTTAACCAGTACACACCCATTCCACCTCACAATGCCAGGAATCACCCTAGACAACGTCCAAGAAAAACTCTAAGACGGGGAGGTCACAACCTCGAATAGCATGGGATCAAATTTCTATACGCGCGCTCTAAGGGGTGCCCCTCTCGGTCCCAACCGGAAACACCCATGCCCCCTAACCGGATGACGGGCTTTAATCCAGGGCCATGGAACCCTCACCCCGGCCTCTATACTTGGTGTGTACCCAGAAAACGGTTTGCAACTTACTAAGCCATATTCCTTGCGGAAAACAAGTGGCAGTATAGGAAGGAAATGAATGGGAATGTGATTTGATTCACGATGACACTGAAGTCAAATAGACTGGCATAAGACTGGCATGCCACAACACTGCCATCTTACCCATCCTCATGCCATCACATGGCCATGCAAATATGTATCCAACAACATATGGCTTTCCGAAACTTACTTTCCACTTTGCATGAAGAATAACATTCAAAGAAATGTTCATAAACATGCCATGAAACTCCTAAATGCAAACATGCTACAAGCACTCATCATATCAAGAGTTCAAACACGCTTGCCTGGTTTGGAGTAGTCGGAGTCTAACTGGGTGAAGTTCGCGGCTCCGTCACCTCCTCCGGTATCTACGGTATAAGAAAAATACGCACGTAACCTAAATACCGCGAGGTGCACAAAAAGTAAACCAAATAATTTTAAAATAAATCTGATAAAAGACTAGACAAAATTTTAAAGAGAACAGAAAAAGAATCAAACAAAAATCCTTTTCTGTTTAAAAGTTATAAGGGTTTTGATCCAGGGACCTTTCTGTAATGAAACAGAAAACTCCCAGGGGGTTCTGCAGAAAAGTCTGGAAAACGATTCGTTTAAAAGAAAAGAATGAGAGGCTGACAGGCGGGTCCCACCCGTCAGGTTTGAATATTCAAACGAGGGAAACAGGGCTCGTCGGCGCCCGAGAGTTGCCATGGTCGCCGACGGCCATCCACGGCGAGGCAAGGGGATCGGGTGGTACCTTCATGTTCAGTATGTCCTTCCGCGTTGGTGGGTGGTGGTGGTGGTCGCCGGCGAGCACTGTGTCGATGGCGGCCCTTGCTCCGGCGGACGGTGGTTTGGGCGGTCGTGGACCTCGCCGGAGAGAGCTGCGGGGGTCAAATTGGAGTGGGGGTTAGTCTCCTAGAGGTGCCATGAGACTACGAGCAAGTCTAGGGCAGTGGAGGAGTTCTCACCAGAGAGAACGCTGCCAGAGCCCGAGGCGGACGGAGTTGGCCGGAGTGGAGGAAGAATGGCCCCTCGAGGCTCTTCCAGTGGCTAGGCGTGGTTTGGTGAGGTGGTGGAGGTGTGCGGGGGCGAGAGCGAGCTCGGAGGCGCTATTTATAGCCGGCCCGAGGCGGTTGCCGTGAACGGATAAGTCCGGCGAGCGATTACGGCGGCGCTGTGGCTGGACGGTTGGATTAGAGGCTTGAGCATCATCTAGACGAAGCACTGGTGCCATTCCAGTGTCTAACTTAGCATGGCAGGGGTGGTTACGGCCTGTCCCCGACGTAACGGTCATATGGCACGTCGGCAGCAGAGAGCGTGCTCTGTGTGTGCCAGGCCACGGCGATGGTGCTGCATGTGTGCGCTGGCAAGGAGACGGCCACGCGGAGCTCTCAAGAGGTTTGGGCGGTGCCGAACGGCGTTATGCCGCAGGGTGCCCCCTTGTCGGCCGCTACGGGGGTTCTGCCACCGCGGAACACGCCGGCGCAGGCGGGCCAGGGCGCCACCGACGCCAAGAACGAGCCAAGCGCGCGTGTGGTGCTCCGGACAGGGAGGAGGAGCTGTGAGCAACGCGCCAAGTGCACAGTCGACATGTGACTGAATCCCTGACGAAGAAACGACACTGAACTCTGAATTTTTACTAAAGATGTACAGTAACAGTGCAGGCCAGGTGTTCGACAGAATGATTTTGGCATGTAGGGATTTTTCCTTGAGCTGGTTTTTGGTGGAGTGGTCTCTCATTGCCACTGGGGGTTGCCTGAATTTTGGTGGAATTTTTGGAGAAGTGGAGATATGAATTTCACCAAATTTTACAAATCTGGTCCAAACTTGCAGAGGGTGAAATTTGAAAATTTTGAAAAGGAGAAGAGTGGATCTTGATGGTTCTAGGTTGTGGGTGCTAAGGACTATCCAGGGGAGTTGAGTTGAGGTCAAAATTCAAAGGCATTAAGGTACTTGCTTTGCAAATTACCTAGGCTCAAAATAAAGGACAAAATTGTTTTGGGAAAAGAAATAAATGAGATAAAATCCAAAAATGGATTTAACTAGTTGGGACAGGATGTTTGGGTTGTCCCAAAGTGGAAGGAGGGGTTTTGGGGGAGTTTTACCATAAGAGGCATGGTGAAACAAGAATGGATCAAAACCAAATAAAAGCCCAAAACCAAAAAGGTTTTCTTTTTAGAAGAAACTAAATCCAAAAAAAGATTTTGAGTGGGAAAACTCAGAAGAGATGTTTTTAAGAAGGGTTTAAGTGACCTTCTTTAAACCAAGCAAGGCTCTTGCTGAAAACAAAAACCACAAAATTTTTGGAGTGTCACAGTACCTACCCCCTTAGGAAAAATCTCCTCCCCGAGATTTCAGCTGATCCTTAAACAAGTGTGGGTGCTCTGTCCGAAGAAAATCCTCTCTCTCCCAAGTTGCTTCATTCTCGGTGTGATTGCTCCACTGAACTCTGAAAAACTTGATGGTTTTCTGTCGGGTCCTCCTCTCAGACTCTTCTAATATTTTTATTGGGTGCTCCCGGTAGGTGAGGTCTGGTTGCACGTCAATATTTTCATGTGATATTTGCTTCTCTGGGTTGCTCACGTACTTTCTCAACTGCGAGATGTGGAACACGTTGTGGATATCGGATAAATCCCCGGGTAGGTCTAGCTGGTAGGATACCGTGCCTCTTGGGGCCACTATACGGAATGGTCCAATGAATCTTGGTGCTAGCTTTCCCTTAATCCTGAATCGCTGCAGACCCCTCATAGGAGAAACTCTTAGGTATACAAATTCTCCAGGTTCAAAACTGATTTCCCGATGCTTCCGATTGTAATAACTCTTTTGCCGACTTTGAGCTGTCTTGAGTCGATCTCTAATCGTCTTAACTTTCTCCTCAGCCTCTTTGAGCATATCTGGGCCGAAGATGTCGCTGTCCCCGGTTTCTGACCAGTTTAGTGGGGTACGACATCTTCTCCCATACAGAGCTTCAAAGGGTGCCATTTGTAAGCTGGCTTGATAACTGTTGTTGTATGCGAACTCTGCATATGGCAAACTTTCTTCCCAACTGGTTCCGTAGGTGAGAATGCAGGCTCTCAGCATATCTTCTAGGATTTGGTTTACGCGTTCAGTCTGCCCATCAGTCTGGGGGTGGTATGTGGTACTGAATGATAGTTGGGTTCCCAGTGCTTGTTGTAGGTGATCCCAAAATCTAGAGACGAACTATGTGCCTCTATCAGATATGATAGTCTTTGGGACTCCATGCAGGCAGACAATACGGGCAAGATAAAGTCTGGCCAGTCTCTGAGTGGTGTGAGTTGTCTTCACCGGGATAAAATGTGCTACCTTAGTTAATCTGTCGGTGATGACCCATATGGCATTATTTCCGTGTCGTGACCGTGGTAGTCCAACAATGAAATCCATTCCAATCTCGTCCCACTTCCACTCGGGTATCTTGTTTGGCTGTAACAGCCCGACTGGTTTCTGGTGCTCGGCCTTGATGCGTTGACAAGAGTCACAGCATGCAATGAACGTGGCTATGTCTCTCTTCATACCGTGCCACCAAAATTTTCCTGAAGGTCTTTGTACATTTTTGTTCCTCCAGGATGGATTGAATATGGAGCGGTGTGGCTTTCAGCCAGAATCTACTGCTTGAGGTCCTTGATATTTGGTACACAAAGTCTCTCTCCGTACCATAATACTCCTTGCTCATCTACGTTCAATTCTGAGGCCTTGCCCAAACTTACTTTCCTTTTTATGCCATCAATGCTGGGGTGTCCATGCTGAGCCTCCTTAATCTTTTCCATCAGGGTAGGCTGTATTTCCAAATTTGACACACTGCCTTCGGTGACCATTATTAAATTGAGTTTGGCAAATTCCTGTTGAAATTCTGGCCTCAAATTTGGCATGCTATCGTTGTCCGTGCTAGGATTCCGACTAAGGGCATCTGCCACAACATTTTCTTTTCCGGGATGATAGTGAATTCCAACATCATAATCCTTCACCAACTCCAACCAGCGTCGTTGCCGTAAATTAAGTTCCGGCTGTGTGAAAATATACTTAAGACTCTTATGGTCTGTGTATATTTCACAACGATTTCCAAGTAGGAAGTGTCTCCATTCCTTGAGTGCATGGATGACCGCTGCCAATTCTAAGTCATGAGTGGGATAATTCTCCTCATGCTTGCGAAGTTGTCTCGTGACATACGCAACTACCTTTCCTTCTTGCATCAATACGCATCCGAGGCCTTTCCGGGATGCGTCACAATACACCTCAAAACTCTTGTGTATGTCTGGCACAATTAATACTGGTGCCGTTGTTAACTTCCTTTTTAGCTCTTGGAAGCTTTTCTCACATGCTTCCGTCCATTCAAACTTCTTGCCTTTCTTGAGCAACTACGTCATTGGCTTTGCTATGGTGGAGAATCCTTCAATAAATCTCCGATAATAGCCTGCCATTCCCAAGAAACTCCGTACGTCCGTTACGCTAGCTGGTGGTTTCCAGCGAAGTACGGCCTTGACCTTTTTCGGGTCTACTGCAATACCTTCTTGGGTTAGCACGTGGCCCAGAAAACCCACCTGTCTTAGCCAAAATTCACATTTGCTGAATTTGGCGTACAGTTGATGTTTCCTGAGTTCTCCGAGTACAATCTTGAGATGCTCGGCGTGCTCTTCTGGTGTTTTGGAGTATATCAGAATATCATCGATGAATACCACAACAAACTTGTCCATATACTTCATAAATACTTTGTTCATGAGGTGAACAAAATATGCGGGGGCGTTGGTTAGCCCAAATGGCATTACTGTGAACTCACACAGTCCATATCTGGAAGTGAAGGCTATCTTGGGAATATCTTCTGTTCGCACTTTTAATTGGTGGTATCCTGATCTCAAGTCAATTTTTGAGAAGACTTTGGCCTGTGCGAGCTGATCGAATAAATCATTTATTCGGGGCATTGGGTATTTGTTCTTGATTGTGACCATGTTAAGAGCTCGATAGTCAATACACAATCTCAGTGTTCCATCCTTTTTGTTGGCAAATAAAATTGGAGAACCCCAAGGTGAGGAACTGGTTCGTATGTATCCTTTCTCCAATAATTCTTTTATTTGCTTCTTCAATTCTACCAATTCGGATGGTGCCATTCTGTATGGTTTCTTGTAAATGGGAGTGGTTCCGGGTGCTAGCTCAATGCTAAATTCTATCTCTCGGTCCGGTGGCATGCCTGGTAGTTCTTCTGGAAATACGTCTGGAAATTCACACACTACTGGAACCTTGTTCAGCTCAGAAACGTCCACCTTGTTTAATCTCGGTTGCCGAGGTATTTGTCTCTCTTTGGTTGAAACTTTTATTGTCTTCCCGTGATGGTGTGTGAGAATCACGGTCCGGTTGAAGCAGTCAATAAAACCTTTGTTGGTGGTTAACCAATCCATCCCTAGGATGACATCCAATCCTTTGCTTTCCAATACAATAAGGTTGGCGTAAAACTTCAATCCTTCAAATTCAATAACCACACCTTGACAGTAACTCTGGGTCCCTTGCTTAATTCCAGGGGACTTGATGATCATTGATTTTTCCAAGGGAAGCATCGAAAAATTATTTTGCAAAGCAAAACTTTTCGAAATGAATGAGTGAGAAGCTCTAGAATCAAACAAAACCATGGCAGGTATTGTGTTGACAGGGTACGTACCGAGTACGATATCTGGGGCGTTCTGTGCTTCCTCTTTGGTCACGTGGTTCAGGTGACCCTTCCGGAGGTTGTTATTGGGTTGAAATTGTTTCGCTTTGGCGCTGAACTATTGCCACCATTGCTAGGCTTTGGGGTTGAGTTCCTTGGCTTGGGGCACTACTTGGCATAGTGCCCTTCTTCTCCACAAGCGTAACAAGTAACGCCTGGGCGATATGTGAACTCCTTGTCTCTTGCATGGATATTCTTGATTGGGCGTGAATTATTCGTCGGGGTTCTGTGTGTACCACCCTTCTGAATTTCCGTCTTGCTTCTGGGGTTGCGAGCAAAAGTAGACTGGTCCCTTTTGCGTTTGCGGAAATCTTCTAAACTGCGTCGCTCATTTTCCAGAGTAATGGCCTTATCCACCAGTGTTTTAAAATCTGGGAAGGTATGCACAACCAGCTGCCATTTAAGTGCGGGTGCCAGGCCTTCCAAGAATTTTTCCATCTTCTTGCTCTCGGTCATGCGCTCTTCATTGGCGCAGCGAGACAACAGAGTGAATTGGCTATTGTATTCTGACACTGTCATGGTCCTTTGCTTGAGGTCATCAAATTCTCTCTTCTTGATTTTCATAACACTCTTAGGAATGTGTGCCCCACGAAAACCTTCTTTGAAATCCTCCCAGGTTATTTCATTTTCGTTGGGGTGCATGTGCAGGAAGTTTTCCCACCACGATGCAGCTGCTCCGGTGAGATAATGTGGTGCATACAATACTTTTTCACGGTCTGAACACTGTGCAATAATTAATTTTCTCTCCATGTCTCGAAGCCAGTCTTCGGCCTCAAGAGGCTTGCCAGTATGAGAAAATGTTTGGGGACGCGTTTTCTGTAACTCAGATAACTTGGATTGCTGCTGATACTGACCACGATTATTTCCCATATTGATGAATTGGTTCATCATTTCCTGGTGTTGTTGCTGACTCTGTTCATACAGACGACATACTTGGGTAAATGCTGTTTCACTGTCCTGTTGACTTGTCTGTCCCTGAGTGAAATTGTGGTTTGGTGGTGTGCCATAATTTTCTTCGGGCTGATTTGGCATAGAGCGCGTCCACGGGCGGGACATCTTTTACTCTGGGGATATATTTTGTGAAACTCGTAAGACAAGAAAGAGAGTCGCAAAAGTCAATAAAATCACACATAAAGCTCCAGGATTTTTTTTTGAAAATACACGATTGCGCGCGGAGAAGGACTATTACATATCTTACACGCAAGCATAATTATACATTACATCACTCAGGATATGCGTACATAATCCTGACATGTTATTGAGACTAGTGCACTTCTCCAGATCCTACATGATGCGCAAACAGGCTACTTCTCACAACCTAGGTACATATAAACATATCACACAAGTCGGCACATCGCATGGTGTCTATACGTACTCAGTCGGAGATGGTGAGGATCTCCCTTGGCCTGCCGAGGGTGAGACGCAGTGACGCTGGGGACTCAACTTCCTCCTCGCTAATAGGTTCCAGACGAGAAACGCTGCGCTGAGCTGATGGATCAGGTGCCATAGGCGGAGTAACCTGAATATGAGTGGGCGGAATAGGTGGAGTAGCACGTATGGGAGTGGGTGCGATGAGTGGTGCAGCGCGAATGGGAGTGGGTGCAATAGCTTGGTTGAATTCCTCAGTGGTAGGTAGACGACGAGCAGTGGCAAGAATGGTAGGTGAATGAGAAGTTGAGGACGAGATAAAAGTTAGTGGTGGAATGGTGTGCAGGAGTTCCCTCCTGTTGGCGGCACAGCCATGGACTGAGTCCATGCGGGCAGCTACTAGGTCGTCCACCATGCTGTCGAAGCTACCTCCAGGGCTCGGAGGTACTCGACAAGCATCTCAAAAGCCTCGTCTCGCTCTCCTCTGGGGCAAGAGAATGAGTAGTGACAGGTGTATGGCACGTGGCATGGAAGGTAGCGGTAGCGATGGGTCTTCATAGTAGGAAGGACATCCCGAAGACGAGCTATCGCCTCCCGGGCAGCCATCTGCATAGCATGCCTCTCTGTAGGCATGGCTCTCCCCAAGAATCGGAAGTGGCGTATCTCAGCACGCCCTCCCCTGAATTGCACCGCGGCCTAGTGCATGGTCAGAATGTCGTTGATCTTGTGTGGATAAAGTGTGAAGACTGGGCGCACGGATGGCCCCATCGCGACCTGCATGATGAAGGAGAGGAGCTTGACGAACCCCTCAGGCACGTTGGCGAACATTTGTGACTCACAGTCGTTGCCAGCCATCTACAAAAGTAGGCAAAAATTCTGAGCGATCAGATCATAAATTTTATGCTGACTGTTAGAAAAATGACTACATTTGTAAAAACATGAATAAACTCTATCATGCTAATAACTGATTAGCAATCGCACCTAGTGGCTTCCTACAGTCAGCCTGGCTCTGGTACCAAGTCTGTCACGACCGGTTTTTCAAAAAAATAATTATTGAGAAAATCGATCTTTAGATCCCAGTATAGGAAAAGTTATCCTCACTGGTAGACAACAACTTGATAAACAGAGGACCAGTAGCATCAAATATATTACAGGGTTGAGCTGAGGCTGCTCAACAAATTATTACAAACTCGCCAATATCTTACATAAGGGCGGTTAGGACACAGGGGTGTGGTGACATGCTACTAGCTCGAGATAAAAAGTGGTGGTGGATAACTTGACTCCTAACTGGCAGCTCATCGAGCGCGAGGTGAGGCTCGATGAATTTATTTCTGGGGTGGCGGAAGCGGAAATAATACAGTGACCAAATGCAGGATCGCACGGGACTGACTGGGACTCCTCTAGGCGTCGGACTCGCTATCAAACTCTTCATCCATGAGATCGCCTTCATCAACATCTGGCCAAATCAACAAGCCAGGTGAGTACTTTGAAAGTACTCGCAAGATAGTTCGGACAAAAGATATAACAAATGTATGCATGAATGCGCCATGAGCAAAAATAATGATGCTCGTTCCAATAATAATATTTTTGCATGACTTGAAAGTAAAACAAATAACTGAAAACTGATCGGGTGTCTGGAGCGATGCCTCGAAAGGTAAACAATTAAAGCTCATGCTGCAGTCGGGCGTCTAAGCGACACCACATAAAGGTCTTATAAAAGAAATGCCACAGTCGGGCGTCTCAGCGACACCACATAAAGGGCTTATAAAAGAAATGCCACAGTCGGGCGTCTCAGCGACACCACATAAAGGGCTTATAAAAGAAATGCCACAGTCGGACGTCTGAGCGACATCGCAGAAAGGGCTTGTAAAAGAAATGCCACAGTCGGATGTCTGAGCGACGTCGCAGAAAGGGCTTGAAAAGAAATGCCACAGTCGGACGTCTGAGCGACATCACAAAAAGGGCTTAAAAAGAAATGCCATAGTCGGACGTCTGAGCGACATCACAGAAAGGGCTTAAAAAGAAATGCCACAGTCGGACGTCTGAGCGACATCACAGAAAGGGCTTATATCAAAAGTAAATAACGGGTTAGTCCATCCACAAGAATAAACTTTTAACCGGATTTAAAACTCATGTAGTCCACCGGGTTTTGTCACTGAGGCTGATATCTGACAAGATAAGATGAACACAGTACTTGGACATGTACAAGATGATTTAACGGATTTGTGACTCTGCAGAGTTTGTACTAACTGACCACAGCCAACGGATTTCCGTAGTCACGAAGGACTAGTTCCGTTTATGGTATTTTGGTAGAAACTCATTTAACCAGTACACACCCTTTCCACCTCATGATGCCAGGAATCACCCTAGACAACGTCCAAGAAAAACTCTAAGACGGGGAGGTCACAACCTCGAATAGCATGGGATCAAATTTCTATACGCGCGCTCTAAGGGGTGCCCCCTCTCGGTCCCAACCGGAAACACCCATGCCCCCTAACTGGATGATGAGCTTTAATCCAGGGCCATGGAACCCTCATACCGGCCTCTTTACTTGGTGTGTACCCGGAAAACAGTTTGCAACTTACTAAGCCATATTCCTTGCGGAAAACAAGTGGCAGTACAGGAAGGAAATGAATGGGAATGTGATTTGATTCACGATGACACTGAAGTCAAATAGACTGGCATAAGACTGGCAAGCCACAACACTGCCATCTTACCCATCCTCATGCCATCACATGGCCATGCAAATATGTATCCAACAACATATGGCTTTCCGAAACTTACTTTCCACTTTTGTGCATGAAGAATAACATTCAAAGAAATGTTCATAAACATGCCATGAAACTCCTAAATGCAAACATGCTACAAGCACTCATCATATCAAGAGTTCAAACATGCTTGCCTGGTTCGGAGTAGTCGGAGTCTAACTGGGTGAAGTTCGCGGCTCCGTCACCTCCTCCGGTATCTATGGTATAAGAAAAATATGCACGTAACGTAAATACCACGAGGTGCACAAAAAGTAAACCAAATAATTTTCAAATAAATCTGATAAAAAACTAGACAAAATTTTAAAGAGAACAAGAAAAGAATCAAACAAAAGTCCTTTTCTGTTTAAAAGTTATATGGGTTTTGATCGAGGGACCTTTTTGTAATGAAACAGAAAACTCCCAGGGGGTTCTACAGAAAAGTCCAGAAAACAATTCGTTTAAAAGAAAAGAATGAGAGGCTGACAGGCGGGTCCCACCCGTCAGGTTTGAATATTCAAACGAGGAAAACAGGGCTCGTCGGCGCCCGAGAGCTGCGGTGGTCGCCGACGGTGATCCACGGCGAGGCAAGGGGATCGGGTGGTACCTTCGTGTTCAGTACGTCCTTCCGCGTCAGTGGATGGTGGTGGTGGTCGCCGGCGAGCACTGTGTCGACGGCGGCCCTTGCTCCGGTGGACGATGGTTCGGGCGGTCGTGGACCTCGCCGGAGAGAGCTGCGGGGGTCAAATTGGAGTGGGGGTTAGTCTCCTAGAGGTGCCATGAGACTACGGGCAAGTCTACGGCAGTGGAGGAGTTCTCACCGGAGAGAACGCTGCCGGAGCCCGAGGCGGACGGAGTTGGCCGGAGTGGAGGAAGAAGGGCCCCTCGAGGCTCTTCCAGTGGCTAGGAGGGGTCTGGTGAGGTGGTGGAGGTGTGCGGGGGCGAGAGTGAGCTCGGAGGCGCTATTTATAGCCGGCGCGAGGCGGTTGCCGTGAACGGATAAGTCCGGCGAGCGATTACGGCGGCGCTGTGGCTGGACGGTTGGATTAGAGGCTTGAGCATCATCTAGATGAAGCACTGGTGCCATTCCAGTGTCTAACTTAGCATGGCAGGGGTGGTTACGGCCTGTCCCCGACGGAACGGTCGTACGGCACGTCGGCGGCAGAGAGCGCGCTCTGCGCGTGCCAGGCCATGGCGACGGTGCTGCATGCGTGCGCTGGCAAGGAGATGGCCATGCGGAGCTCTCAGGAGGTTTGGGCGGTGCCGAACAGCGTTATGCCGCAGGGTGCCCCCTTGTCAGCCGCTACGGGGGTTTTGCCGCCGCGGAACACGCCGGCGCAGGCGGGCCAGGGCGCCACCGACGCCAGGAACGATCCAAGCGCGCGTGTGGTGCTCCGGACAGGGAGGAGGAGCTGTGAGCAACGTGCCAAGTGCACAGTCGACATGTGACTGAATCCCTGACGAAGAAACGACACTGAACTCTGAATTTTTACTGAAGATGTACAGTAACAGTGCAGGCCAGGTGTTCGACAGAATGATTTTGGCATGTAGGGATTTTTCCTTGAGCTGGTTTTTGGTGGAGTGGTCTCTCATTGCCACTGGGGGTTACCTGAATTTTGGTGGAATTTTTGGAGAAGTGGAGATATGAATTTCACCAAATTTTACAAATCTGGTCCAAACTTGCAGAGGGTGAAATTTGAAAATTTTGAAAAGGAGAAGAGTGGATCTTGATGGTTCTAGGTTGTGGGTGCTAAGGACTATCCAGGGGAGTTGAGTTGAGGTCAAAATTCAAAGGCATTAAGGTACTTGCTTTGCAAATTACCTAGGCTCAAAATAAAGGACATAATTGTTTTGGGAAAAGAAATAAATGAGATAAAATCCAAAAATGGATTTAACTAATTGGGACAGGATGTTTGGGTTGTCCCAAAGTGGAAGGAGGGGTTTTGGGGGAGTTTTACCATAAGAGGCATGGTGAAACAAGAATGGATCAAAACCAAATAAAAGCCCAAAACCAAAAAGGTTTTCTTTTTAGAAGAAACTAAATCCAAGAAAAGATTTTGAGAGGGAAAACTCAGAAGAGAGGTTTTTAAGAAGGGCTTAAGTGACCTTCTTTAAACCAAGCAAGGCTCTTGCTGAAAACAAAAACCACAAAATTTTTGGAGTGTCACACTAGAGTTGTGTTGTGATAGCTTCCCATGAGTCCCTGATCTTGATCGTACACATCTGCGTGTATGATTAGTGTACGGTCAAATCGGGGGCATCACAATATAGCCAATTTCCAAAGTCAGGGCCCACCAACGCTTCGCTATGAATTATAGGTTCATTATTTGCCCAACAATATTTTGTTTGCATACCACAAAGGTCTGCATGAATTTTCCCAACCTATATAGTTCATCTGCAAGTTCGACCTTAGTCTCTATATCTCATATAGAGACTTTCGTATCAGTCATAGTAAAAAATTCTAGAATTACTTCTAGTGTTTCTTTTCTTTGAGCTGATTACGAAGATTCTGCAATCTTGTCGAGTTGCACTGTCCTCCCACTCACTCTTTTATAGAAAACATTTTCTTCAAAACTTCCGCACTCTGTGGCAAAAACACTTTGCCTCGTCGTAGTGATAGAGGAATACCCAACTATTTGGGATAACCTAGGAAGTAACACTTATTTTAATAAATTTGATGGCGCTCCATTTTTGAGTGTAAAAGCCACAATCTCTAAAGCATTACTTTGAAAGTATATTGGAAAAAATAATTATTGTCATCTTTGATCTCACCATGTCATACAGAGCTTGATTGCATCTACTTAAAACACTCTACTCTTAGTAGTATTCTCAGAGTTGCAAGCTATAGAATACCTTTTATAGCTCATTATACATTAGGTAAACTTGTAACTCAAATATTCCTTTCTACAATCCAATGGAAGAAACAAAATTTTCTTATTACAATAATTTCTACTTCATTCTGAAAACCTTTTGAAACACTTCAAAAGATCCAGATTTATGTCCTAGTTAGTAAATATAAATATCTGCTTGAGTCATCTTGAAGATAGATAAAATCCACTACTTGCAACAACACTTATTGGATTACATACATCAATATGCATATCTCCAATACTTTTGTTGCTCATTCTTTATGGCCTATGAATGATATTTTAGTTTACTTCACTAATTGGACGAAACTTGCAAGTGTCAAATGATTCTCAATCAGATGACTTCAAAATTCATGACTATGAAATTTCTCCATGCTGGTTTCTCCAATGTGACTAAATGCAGTGCCACACAGATGTGGTATTCTTTTAGTCTTGCAAGATTTAGCGTCAGTGTTACAGATGTTCAGTTTTATTGTCAATATTAACAATATACATCTTATTCACAATAAGGTATGCCCTTTTGTTCATAACATCAAACAACTATTGTTCTGTCATGAACAACCTCCTTCATAACATCAAACAACTATTGTTCTGTCATGAACAATCTCCTTGCAACTTCTATGCAATGGGTTGGAGTGTAAAAAAACTCAAAATGAAATATGACAATAAATATAGAGGAAGTACACCGATAGAAATACTGTAACCTTTTACAATCCATCAAAATATTTTAACCTCATTATATGTTGGCCATTTAGACCGTTCAGAGTTTCTTTGCAACGATTTGCAATAATATGCAATTGAGTTGATATCCTTGTGATTAACCTTTTAACCACAATACAGAAGAATCAGTGATCAACAAATTGATCATATTTCCCAAGAACTACACTTTACTTGACCAACCACCTCTACATATCATAACTTGTATGCCATTCATACCTTAGCCAGACATTCGAGTCTTCTTTTCTTTCTGCCTTTTACTTCTTATAGTTTTACTTCAATATTTCTCTTACTCTCAGAAGAAACAACAAATTTAAGAGTGGCGTGAGCCCTGAACTGAAGGGAATATGCCCTAGAGGCAATAATAAAGTTGCTATTATATTTCCTTATTCATGATAAAGGTTTATTATTCATGCTAGAATTGTATTGATCAGAAACCTTAATACATGTGTGAATACATAAAAAAACAACGTGTCCCTAGTGAGCCTCTACTAGACTAGCTCGTTGATCAAAGATGGTTAAGGTTTCCTAACCATGGACATGAGTTTTCATTTGATAACAGGATCACATCATTAGGAGAATGATGTGATGGACAAGGCCCATCCGTTAGCTTAGCATAATGATCGTTCAGTTTTATTGCTATTGCTTTCAAGCAAACGACTAAGGAGTTAGTCACGAGGTGATGTATTACGGAACGAGTAAAGAGACTTGTCGGCAACGAGATTGAACTAGGTATGAAGATACCGACGATCGAATCTCGGGCAAGTATCACACCGATGGACAAAGGGAATTACGTATGTTGTCATAACGGTTCGACCGATAAAGATCTTCATAGAATATGTAGGAGCCAATATGGACATCCAGGTTCCGCTATTGGTTATTGACCAGAGAGGTGTCTCGGTCATGTCTACATAGTTTTCGAACCCGTAGGGTCCACACGCTTAATGTTCGATGACGATATAGTATTATATGAGTTATGTGATTTGGTGACTGAATGTTGTTCGGAGTCCCAGATGAGATCATAGACATGACGAGGAGTCTCGAAATGGTCGAGAGGTAAAGATTGATATATATAGTATGATGGTATTCGAACACCGGAAGTGTTCCGGAGGGTACCAGGTACATATCGGGCCATTGGAAGGGGTTCCGCACACCCCCGACAAAAGATATGGACCTTATGGGCCAAGAGGGGAAACGCACCATCCACAAGGGGCTGGTGTGCCCCCCATATGGGCCGGCCTAAGGAGGGGATGGAAAGGGGAGAAGGGAAAGGAAATTGTGGATTAGGACTCCCACTTCCTTCCCTCTCCCCCCTCTTTCCTTCTCCATCGGTTAAATATGGTAGAGGGGGGGGGGCACTTGGGGAGGACCCCAAGTAAGATTCGACCTACTTGGGGCACCTCCTCACAGCCTCCCCTCTCCCTCCCACCTATATATATGTGGGGAGAGGCTCCCTAGCACACCCCAGACAATTGCCTAGCCGTGTGAGGCGCCCCCTCCACCATTTACACCCCCGATCATATTTTCGTAGTGCTTAGGCGAAGCCCTACGGAGATCACTTCACAATCATCGTCACCCACACCGTCTATCGGTGCAATAAACCCTGGGTATGTTGCTCAGACTATGCACAAACATGGGAGCAAGATTACGGCACCAGGCCATGCCAAAGTACAAGAAACCAAGATCTTCGAAGGATCAACATGCAGATCAAGAGGACCAAGATCAAGCCAGAGAAGTAAGAAACCACCAGGAGGAGAGCCTCCCTTGCTGGGAAGACAAGCTTGGCGAGGACGGGGTCACCCCCCGAAGAGAACACCCAAGACGCCCCGGCAGAGCGTGCCAGGACTCACGGAGGCAAAAACCACCTCACCAACAACTCCGCCATGACCCATGTCATCAGTTAGTGCGGTGTAAAGCCGCAAAGTGATTAAGTGGCAGCATTTGCCACATGGAAGCCTCTTTCTACGGGAATACCTATAGACGACACCCGTCTCGTGACGTGTCAAGTAAGCAGGCATGAAGCTGGCAAACTAGCCCGGCAAGGCTTGCCGGGCAAGCATCGATGTGACATTGCGCATTTAATGTGCCATGTCAGCCTGCAGAGTTAGGTATGATAGCACTATTTGCTATCTTATCAGGGCATAATGACTGATTTGCCATTGTGGTGACCCCTTAATCTATAAATGGAGGCCCGTGGCAACCCTAGAAAGGAGTTAGGAGGTTGGATGACCACACGCTCATACACGCGTAGCCACTACTGCCCATAGGCAACCCCTACCGGGCAAGTGTACTGCACTCCACACCATTCTTCCACCATCAATCCACCAAAGCAGGAGTAGGGTTTTACGCCTCACGGCGGCCCGAACCTAGGTAAAATTGTCCGTGTGATCTCTGCCGTGCTGCCCCGCGCTCTTCTGCTCTTTGTGCAATGTGACATCCCCCCGCTGAACCAGCAAGGGACCCTTGGTCCCGTAGGTGGTTGTGGTTTTCCATGACATCTTTGGTGCGCCAAGAAGGGGGATCTCTTGCGTGAACCTGAAAGCATGAGCAGCACATCATCTTCGTCGCCATCTTCATCTTTGATGGCGCCATTAGCCATGGCACCCAAGAAGAAATCCGGTGGTCCAGATCACCCGTCCACCTCAAAGGCTCCGCCACCCGCAGCCACCAACGCTACGGGAGGTGCGGAGGCGCGCGAGGATGTGGACGCTGCTGGGGGTGAGGTCGGAGCAGGTGGTGCCATCACCACTTCCCCCATGGCCGGAGCAGAAGCGGGAGGCACCGGGGGAGATCAACATTAGCAACACCATGAAGGCCGCGCTCCACGAGCTATGGGTGAAGGGGTTACTCCATCCACACTCCTTCCTCTTGCCGACGGGCACATGCGCAGCGATGGCGCTCGGTCTGGGGTGAATCGCTGCCCTCAGGCCACCCCCATCACGGGAGCAACCGCGGTGCATGCGCCTCCCCCGGGGCGAGTCGACCAAGTCGCCATGCCCGACGGAGCCGCTAGCCCTCAAGTGCCTTCGCCGCACCACCATGCTATCCATGGCCGCCCCGCAAAAGCGGGGACATGGTACTGTTGCTGCTGGCACTGTCAGGAGCCGGGCGACGGTGTGATCTGCATCGTCATAACCCATGCCGAGTACGGCTACGCAGGCCATGGCGCAGACTCAGCTGCTGCTGAGGTTCCCGCCAGCGGCCGAGCAGATGGACGAGTGGCGTGCCACCATCTAGATCTTGCTTGGTTTCGCCGAGGTTGGGGGTCGCATCAAGCTGGCCCACCACGACCTCCCCAAGCGACGACGACTGCTTGTGTTGCCGGTCGTACAGAAGGGCCCACCCCCACAATACAGTCCCCGCCGTGGCAGCCAGCGTGAGCACAACAGAATCAAGAACCTGACGACGTCTTGATGGCCTCTTCCGACCCTCGAGCATGTCTAGATCGTCGGCAAGCCCCAGAGGATAGGCGGAGGGGAGACACACGTGTTGTCATCCAGCAATGCCGCGACGACCACCATCGGACCAATGGGTGCGATGGTCCTGACGTCGACAAGCCTGCACTAGATATTGGCAGGTGCCTACCTTTCGAGGTTGGATGCCCTGTCTTTACTCGCGAGCTGCGGCAAGTCCGTTGTCCATCTGTCCGAACATTCAAGCCAGAGATATCCAAGGAGTATGATGGGAGGACCATGAAGTGGACCCCATAAGCAGGTGCGACCTTGCAAGAGTTGAAGGCCTACTTGTCCTCTGTGCCCACCTTGGTTGCTCCTAAGCTACAAGAGCTGTTGCTGCTCTACTTAGCGGCAACCAACCAAGTGGTCAGCGCAGCCTTGGTAGCACACCAAGAAGTGGACGAAGCAGAGAGTGAGCAAGGACCGGCAGAGTCAGATAAGGATCAAGCAGAAGTGAGCACGACATTGAGAGCAACCCCAAGGACACGACAAGGAAGAAAGTGGTGGAGCACCCAGTGTACTTCGTCGGTTCCTTGTTACTGATCGAGGTACTCTGGTGTGCAAAAGTTGATCTTTGGCCTCATCATGGCCTCAAGGAAACTGTGCCACTACTTCCAAGCCCATGAGATCACGGTTGTCACTCGCTTCTCGTTGCAAAGGATACTCCGTAAACCTGAGGCTACCGGAAAAATAGTGGAGTGGGCTTTGGTGTTGTCCAGTTTTGGTCTGAAGTTTGAGAGCACATCAACAATCAAGAGCTGGGCATTGGAAGAGTTTATTGTAGAATGGACGCCAACCCCTGATGAGGAAGTGATAGAAACAGTTATCCCCAGCAAGGAGGCGCCCCAAGAATGGATTATGTATTTTGATGGTGCCTTTTCCCTACAAGGTGCAGGGGCTGGCATGCTTCTCGTCGCCCCCTTAGGGGAGCACTTGAAGTACGTCGTCTAGATGCATTTTTCCCGGGAAGAGGCAACCAACAATACAACAGAGTATGAACGGATCCTTGCGGGGCTCAGGATTGCCGCAGAATTGGGAATCAAGAAGCTGATCATTCGAGGAGATTCATAGCTTGTGGTGAGACAAGTCAACAAGGATTTAGAAAGTCCATTGATGGAGGCATACATTGTGGAAGTGAGGAGACTGGAGGAGCGCTTTGACGAACTGCAAATAGAGCACGTACCCCGTGTAGAAAACAACATAGCTGATCATCTGCCAAAGTGTGATGCGCAAAAGCTTCCTGTGGAACCAGGAACTTTTGTTCTCCATCTTACTTATCCCTTCGTATCCCCAACAAGAATGGCCCGAAAAAGGAGAAAGATGGACCCAGTAAGCCTCTCCCGGTAGAGCCTTCCGCTCCTGGCAGAGACCCTGCCGGAAACTCACAACTTGCTGGCCCGCACCCTCCCGCTGGGACCATGGTCCCCGCGGATTAGGAGTGTGCCCCCGCAGTTGAGGAGGTGCCGCTAGTCCTCGTTGCCGAGCCCCAGGCTCCAACTTGGGCAAGACACATAGTCCACTTTCTCCAAACCAGAGAACTCCCCAATGACCAAGATGAGGATGAAAGAGTAGCCCGAAGGGCCAATATGTATCAATTTTTCGATGACGCTCTGTACAGAAGGAGGCCCAATGGTGTGAAATTGAAGTGCATTTGCCGGGAAGAAGGAAAGGAACTGCTGGCTGAAATACACAAAGGCATGTGCGGCTCCCACATTGGATCAAGGACATTAGTTGGAAAAGCATTCCAGTAAGGATTCTATTGGCCCACAGCCCTCCAAGATGCGGTCGAGCTAGTCACAAAATTTGAAGCCTGCCAGTTCCATTCCAAGAACATCCACCAACCTGCCCAAGCTCTTCAGACAATCCCTTTATCATGGCCATTTTCGGCCTGGGGGTTCAATATCCTCGGCCCCTTCCCCCGAGCAATCGGGGGCTTTGAATTCTTGTTCGTCCCCATCGACAAGTTTAAAAAGTGGCTGGAAGTGTCTGCCGTGAGAAAGGTGACTGCTCAGTCAGCTATCAAGTTCTTGAAAGAACTGGTGTGTCGTTTTGGAGTTCCGACAAGGATCATCATCGACAACGGCACCCAGTTCACGAGCCGCGCCTTCATGCAATATGTTCGCACCCTTAGAAGCAAAATCTCATTTGCCTCTATCGCACATCCCAGAAGCAATGGACATGTTGAGAGGGCGAATGCAGAGGTGCTGTGGGGTCTCAAGACAAGAACCTTTGATACGCTGCAGAAGCACGACATGCGGTGGATCGATGAGCCGCCGGTAGTCCTTTGGTCCCTCAGAGCGACACCAAACCGGGCTACCGGGCAGACTCCTTTCTCCCTGGTCTATATGGCAGAAGCAGTTATCCCCAGGAACTCATTTATGGGTCACCTTGAGTGCTTGCCTACGATGAAGTGGTGCAAGATCAGCACTGGCGTGACGATGCTGTGCTACTTGAGGAGAACCGTGTCCGGGCTGCTAGGCATGCTGCACGCTATCAACAAGCCTTGTGTCGCTATCATAGCCGAAGGGTCCATGCCTGGTGTTTTGAGGAAGGCGACCTTGTCCTTAGGCGCGTTCAGTCGGCCAAGGGTACAAACAAGTTGGCGCCGAAGTGGGAAGGCCCTTACCGGGTAGTACGAGTCACCAGACCTAGCGCAGTCCGTCTGGAGACCGGAGATGTCATTCAATTGCAAAACTCATGGAATATTGAGCATCTCCACAAGTTCTACCCATAAGGCGCGGCTATCAGGCCCTGCCCGGCAGCCACCCTTTTGTACAGGCCTTGCCTGAGCTGCATGTAACCCCCTGTACAAAGCCAGGGCGATGACCCTATGCAACAGTGAAATAAACAAACCGCTGCACCCCGACCAAGTTGCATGCATGCATGAGCATACCAAGAGCATTGCATAAGCATTTCATGAGCATCTGCATATGCATATAGATATCATCACATCCTGGATCATTATCATCTGCATGAAGCTGCAGGTTCCTGCCATGAACTTGGCTTCTACAAGGAGTTGAGAAGATGGACCAGTACTGCATTCCCCGGCAAGCCAAACAGATAAGTTCTGCCTCTTGTTCGTAAGTGCTCTGTAAGCTAAAAATTGTGCATAAGAAAACCTCGCCACTCTTCGAAACTTATGTGCTCCCACTTTTGGCTCGAATGTTGCTTCGACCTGGGTGGTCGCAGTAGCCTTTGATGGAAAAGAGTTGGCGGGGGGCTGGTCCCTTTATTTTTTCGCCTGGTAGACTCCGGTCCCCGGCAACAAAATAAGAAGGGTACCGACAAGATAGGCTGCCGGGGAAGACTCGTTTATTTAATTAAAGAGGCATCCCACCTCTGCATGGACATACACATGCACGAGTTCCAGGCAAGGCTCATATTTTTCATTAATATGCTGATCATACAAGTACAAGCATTACAAAACACAAACGTGGACTCAAGAGATTACATTATTTGAGTTAAAATTTGGCAATTGCCTACAGATTTAATATTAAAAAAAGATAAGTGCCCCGTAATCTCCTCTTTTTGTTTCCCCTCCACCAGGCACTGTAGTGGAAGGATGAAAAGATGAGAAAGGTACCCAAGGAGGAGTCCTTCCCGGTCCCGTCATGGCCTGCCTAGCATGACCTGATAAGACCGGGAATGGCAAGGCTGTGAAGGAGGAGCGCGGGAGCAGAGCGGTGTTCCCCTGGTCGCCACCTCCAGGACCAGCAAGAAGCCCCAGCTTGAGCCCTGGTGGAGTCACCTACCAAGGCTCAACCGGAAGGCCGCTGGAAGGGAGGCAAAGGCAACAAGGGAACATCCCTCCCCGGCTATCACCCAAAGAGGCCGGTGATGATGGTGCCGGGGAGGGTGGGGAAGAACAGAAAGACGAGGCGGCAGGTCGCCGGTCGGAGGCGAAGGCATCCACGCCATCGTACTCCGACCTGACCCTCTACCACCCGCCTTCTCTGTCTTCCCTCGTTTTCTATCTGCCATCACCACTCCCAAGAGCGCCAGGACTCCAGCCCGGCGCCTTCTCCGGAGAGACGGTGAGCGACCAAGACAGCTAGGGGGCTCGGAGCGCGCCGCTCCCCACCTTGGCGGGGGGCTGGCCTCGGGCTCTCCCTTCCAACATATTCAAGATGAAGCAAGGTGGAGGAAGAGAGGGATGTGGATGAATGCCTCCACTCCTCCCCCGCTCCTCCATTTATAGGCGTACTAGGGGCTAGGGGCTGATTCTTCAGGGAGTAACCACCGCCCTCCTCCACCAATTTCAGAAGACCGGACCCTCGCCATAATGCTCTCCCGCGCCACGCGCCTCCATTACCTACCCTGTGTGATGCATGCAGCATATGTGGCTAATGATAAGGGCGTGGTGGGAAGAGTGAATTGGTAGTTTCTACCCCATGCGTTAAAGTCATTCACATGCCATTACAAGAGCAGCCCCACCACCTTTGGCTTTACACGACGCGCAGGAAAAACAAAAACTAACCCGGACTCAAGATTAATGAAGAAGCAAAGAAGACCTCAAGAGACCAGGATCTTCAGCGCCCCTGCCTGTGCACTTATTAGGGCCTACACTGACGACGTTGGGCAGCATGATCAGGGCAGGCCCAGGGGCTTCTGTTGGTGCAACAAACCCTAGGTATGTTGCCCAGACTGTGCACAAACACGGGAGCAAGATTACGGCAACATGCCATGCCAAAGTACAAGAAACCAAGATCTTAGAAGGATCAACATGCATATCAAGAGGACCAAGATCAAGCCAGAGAAGTAAGAAACCACCAGGAGGAGAGCCTCCCTTGCCGGGAAGACGAGCTCGGCAAGGATGGGGTCACCCCCGGAAGAGAACACCCAAGACGTCCTCACAGAGCCTACAGGGACTCACGGAGGCAAAAACCACCTCACCAACCACTCTGCCACGACCGACGTCGTCAGTCAGTGTGGTGTCAAGCCGCAAAGTGATTAAGTGACAGCCATTCGCCACATGGCAACCTCTTTCTACAGGAATACCTACAAACGACACCCGTCCTACGACGTGTCAAGCAAGCAGGCGTGAAGCTGGCAAACTAACCCAGTAAGGCTTCCCGGGCAAGCATCGATGTGATGTTGAGCGGCGCATTTAATGCGCCATGTCAGCCTGCAGAGTTAGGTGTGATATCACTATTTTCTATCTTTTCAGTGCATAATGACTGATTTGCCAGTGTGGTGACCCCTTAATCTATAAAAGGAGGCCCATGGCAACCCTAGAAAGGAGTTAGGAGGTTGGATGACCACACGCTCATACGCACGTAGCCACAACTGCCCATAGGCAACCCCTGCCAGGCTAGTGTACTATGCTCCACACCATTCTTCCACCATCAATCCCCCAAAGCATGAGTAGGGTTTTACGCCTCACGGTGACCCGAACCTGGGTAAAATTTCCCGTGTGATCTCTGTTGTGCCGCCCCATGCTCTTCTGCTCTTTGTGTAACATGACAACCCCCCTGCCGAACCAGCAAGGGACACTAGTACGCGTGAGTGCTATACAAATGGTTTTTAACCCCTTTCCGCGACAACATTTGGAACCGTCACCAAGTGAGTGTGGGCGATAGGGGGGTCCTTCCCACGACCTAGAAACCGTCAGGGATATGCCCTCCTGGCACAGACGCTCGGCCAAATGAGGTCATGTGCGACCGGCGAGCACTCAAATACGGTTATACGTACAATAGTGCTAAAAAATACAATTATATAGGCGAAATCGTTTCTGGTCGTAAGTACATCCCACACAGTCAGTCCCCGCTAAACGATTCCATTCGTATGTACATTCCACACAGTCCATCCAAGGAATACATTTCCATTAGTATGTACATCACACACAGTTAATCCAAGAAGTACCAAACGTTTGCGATGCACACAACATCACAAACAGTCTATAATTTGGAAGCGTGTGTGACAAGGTGACTATCGCAAATATTTAATAAGAAAGAACTGTGTGCGATGCTGTTGTTAATCGCACACGTTTTTTCTTGGCTGATCGTGTGTGCAGTGCAGATTGATCGCATACGTTTTTTTGGCTGATCGTGTGTGCAGTGGAGATTGATCGCACACATAGCGGATCCTAGAAACGTGTCTGATCTCCATGTCTATCGCAGATGTTTCGCTTTTGCCAACCGTGCGCAGTGTAATCCCTGATTAATCCCTAATTAATCCCTTATTAATCCCTAATTTAAAAACCATATGTTTTGAATTTGATAGTAGGCAATCACTTATTTCATATCCAATCATGTTTATTACAAATATAGGTTCAACCACGAATGCATAATTCGATGCACATGTACATATACTGAAGAACTACAGAAGCACCAAGTAATGAATGATGAACCATAGTTGTACTAAAGACTGTAAAGAGAGAGGCGAAAGACATTATGGTTGCTGGAGAAGCTGAAGTGGAATGCCCATTTTGTGCCCTCCTCCATGCATAACGTGTGCACGACTCTAGGCCAACCCTTTGTGATGGCTGCCCGTCCATCCTTCACTGTCTTCACTACGACTTCTCGATGCTCATTGTAGTCTGGATAAAATACTTTAACCTTCATTGCGTGTCTACCAATCATGTACTTTACGAGGTAATCTTGAGTGAACTGCTCCTGGAACCACTGCGAACGAAAAAGATTCAGACATTGTTGTCTAACAACTCATTATGGGCAGTAAAAAGAGAAGGTTGCAGAGTTTGTAGTTACCATCCTACAACTCACTACTGTGTTGGATAGATCATAAACAAATAATTTGCTTGCCACCATTTGTATCTTTTTGCTAATAATCCTTATCACTTTCCTCACTTGATGCTTGTTCATGAATATCTCATTGCCCCATATGCAAAAAGGGTCGATGCATGGATCCTTGCCAAGGGCATATGTACCTACAAGCAACAAGTAATTATTAGAAGCTAACAAGTGTCCAGGCCTAGATCTATATGCACTACATTATGGAACGATGGGGGAGTACAAGCTGAGGGTTGAAGCTAACCTCGGTGGAAAATGGTGGCCACTCCCATTGTTGTCCTGCATAAGTAGTGGAAAGACATGATAAGTACAACAACCTTAATATCAAACAAATATAGCAAAGGTAAACAATATCATCTCCAGATGATAGCTTGAATGTGTTGGTTTCAGCATGCTATTAAAGCATATATAAAATGGAAGGCAATGTTACCGACAGCAGGCTTAACAGCCATCAAATATTGCAATTCAAACTGGTATTGTTGAAAATGAATAGAACATAGGTAATGCTTAAACATCACTAGATAAATGTGTAAAATTGAAATAAAGGGCATGTGTTAACTACACCAGGCATAACTGGAACCAAATATAGCCATTCAAACTGGTATTGATGTAGTCGAGCGGCACAGTTCCAACTTGCACATAATGAACAACACATTGTGAATGACTGAAATAAACAAGGAATAAATGATTAGTATAACAACCAAATATAGCCATTGAAAACTAGAGAGAGTCTCACTTCAACCAACCTAACAAGCAACTATAGATAAACATGGCATATGCTTGAAAACTGGACAAATGCTCACTGCAACCAACCTAACAAGAAAATATAGATAAACAAGGCATCTGCTTGAAAACTGGACAAATGCTAAAAAAGCAACCTAACAACCAAATACAGATAAACAAGGCATCTGCTTGATAACTAGACAAATGCTCACTGCAACCAAACTAAGAACCAAGTACATATAAACAAGGCATTGATACGTCTCCGTCGTATCTACTTTACCAAACACTTTTGCCCTTGTTTTGGACTCTAACTTGCATGATTTGAATGGAACTAACCCAGAATGACGCTGTTTTGAGCAGAACTGCCATGGTGTTATTTTTGTGTAGAAATAAAAGTTCTCAGAATGACCTGCAAATCCACGGAGCAACTTTTCAGAATTAATAAAAAATACTGGTGAAAGAATTAGCGTCAGGGGGCCCACACCCTGGTCATGAGGGTGGGGGGCGCGCCCCCTCCCCTAGGGCGCGCCTCGTGCCTCGTGGGCCCCCTGGACGTCCACCGACCTCAACTCCAACTCCATATATTTTCTTTCATGGAGAAAAATATAAAAGAAGAAGGATTCATCACGTTTTATGATACAGAGCCGCCACCAAGCCCTAAAACCTCTCGGGAGGGCTGATCTGGAGTCCGTTCGGGGCTCTAGAGAGGGGAATCCGTCGCCGTCGTCATCATCAACCATCATCCATCACCAATTTCATGATGCTCACCGCCGTGCATGAGTAATTCCATCATAGGCTTGCTGGACGGTGATGGGTTAGATGCGATTTACCATGTAATCAAGTTAGTTCTGTTAGGGTTTGATCCCTAGTATCCACTATGTTCTGAGATTGATGTTACTATGACTTTGCTATGCTTAATGCTTGTCACTAGGGCCCGAGTGCCATGATTTCAGATATAAACCTATTATGTTTTCATGAATATATGTGAGTTCTTGATCCTATCTTGCAAGTCTATAGTCACCTACTATGTGTTATGATCCGTTAACCCCGAAGTGACAATAATCGGGATACTTACCAGTGATGACCGTAGTTTGAGGAGTTCATGTATTCACTAAGTGTTAATGCTTTTGTCTGGTTCTCTATTAAAAGGAGGCCTTAATATCCCTTAGTTTCCATTAGGATCCCGCTGCCACGGGAGGGTAGGACAAAAGATGTCATGCAAGTTCTTTTCCATAAGCATGTATGACTATATTCGGAAAACATGCCTACGTTACATCGATGAACTCGAGCTAGTTCTGTGTCACCCTATGTTATAGCTATTACGCGAGGAATCGCATCCGACATAATTATCCATCACTGATCCAATGCCTACGAGCTTTTCACATATTGTGCTCTGCTTAGTTACTTTACCGTTGCCACTGTTACAATTACTACAAAACTACTATTGTTACTTTTTCTATCGTTACCGTTACTTCCATACTACTTTGCTACTAAATACCTTGCTGCAGATACTAAGTCATCCATGTGTGGTTGAATTGACAACTCAACTGCTAATACTTGAGAATATTCCTTGGCTCCCCTTGTGTCGAATCAATAAATTTGGGTTGAATACTCTACCCTCGAAAACTGTTGCGATCCCCTATACTTGCGGGTTATCAAGACTATTTTTTGGTGCCGTGGCCGGGGAGCATAGCTCTATTCTTTGAGTCACTTGGGATTTATATCTGCTGATCACTATGAAGAACTTGAAAGATCAAAGAACTAAGATTTATCCCTCAACTACGAGGGGAGGCAAGGAACTTCCATCTAGCTCTGCACTTGATTCTCCTTCTATTATGAGTAAACTTGCGACACCTAAACATGCTTCTGCTATTAATTCTGATATGTCGCATGTTATTGATGATGCCACTTTGATGACCCACAAGTGTAGGGGATCAATCATAGTCCTTTTGATAAGTAAGAGTGTCAAACCCAACGAGGAGCAGAAGGAAATGATAAGTGGTTTTCAGTAAGGTTTTCTCTGCAAGCACTGAAATTGTAGGTGATAGATAGTTTTGTGATAAGATAAATAGTAACGAGTAATAAGTAAATAAAGTAAATAAAGTGCAGCAAGGTGGCCCAATCCTTTATGTAGAAAAGGATAAGCCTGGACAATTTCTAATAATGAGAAAGGAGCTCCCGAGGACACATGGGAATTATCGTCAAGCTAGTTTTCATCACGTTCATATGATTTGCGTTTGGTACTTTGATAATTTGATATGTGGGTGGACCGGTACTTGGGTACTGCCCTTACTTGGACAAGCATCCCACTTATGATTAACCCCTATTGCAAGCATCCGCAACTACACAATAAGTATTAAGGTAAACCTAACCACAACATTAAACATATGGGTCCATATCAACCCCTAACGAAGCAACGCATAAACTAGGGTTTAAGCTTCTGTCACTCTAGCAACCCATCATCTACTTATTACTTCCCCATGCCTTCCTCTAGGCCCAAATAATGGTGAAGTGTCATGTAGTCGACGTTCACATAACATCACTAGAGGAAAATACAACATACATCTCATCAAAATATCGAACGAATACCAAGTTCACATGACTACTAATAGCAAGACTTCACCCATGTCCTCAGGAACAAACGTAACTACTCACAAAGCATATTCATGTTCATAATCAGAGGAGTAATAATATGCATAAAGGATCTGAACATATGATCTTCCACCAAGTAAACCAATTAGCATCAACTACAAAGAGTAATCAACACTACTAGCAACCCACAGGTACCAATTTGTGGTTTTGATACAAGATTGGATACAAGAGATGAACTAGGGTTTTGAGAGGAGATGGTGCTGGTGAAGATGTTGATGGAGATTGACCCTCTCCCGATGAGAGGATCGTTGGTGATGATGTTGGCGATGATTTCCCCCTCCCGGAGGGAAGTGTCCCCGGCAGAACAGCTCCGCTAGAGCCCTAGATTGATTCCGCCAAGGTTCCTCCTCGTGGCAGCGGAGTTTCGTCCCATAAGCTTGCCCACGATTTTTTCCAGGGTAAAAGCGATGATATAGCAGAAGATGGACACCGGAGGCTCACCAGGGGGCCCAGGAGATAGGGGCACGCCCTATAGGGGGGGGGGCTGTCTCCTGGACAGGGTGTGGGCCCCCTGGTGTATTTCTTTTGCTCAAAAATTCTTATTAATTCCAAAAAGTTGTTTCGTGGAGTTTCAGGACTTTTGGGGTTGTGCAGAATAGGTTTCCAACGTTTGCTCCTTTTCCAGCCAGAATTCCAGCTGCCGGCATCCCCCCTCTTCATGGTAAACCTTGTAAAATAAGAGAGAATAGCCATAAGTAATGAGATATAACGTGTAATAACAGCCCATAAAGCAATAAATATTGACATAAAAGCATGATGCAAAATGGACGTATCAACTCCCCCAAGCTTAGACCTCGCTTGTCCTCAAGCGGAAGCCGAAATCGAAAAATATGTCCACATGTTTAGAGATAGAAGCGTCGATAAAAATAAAATACGGACATGAGTGCATCATGATCATTCTTATAACAACAACATATATAGAATTTATCATATGATTTCTATGCTTGAGTAACAATCAATTCACAATGTCACGTATGGTTCAAAAACTTCATTGGAAACTAATAAACTATAATCTTAGTCATTGAAGCAATTGCAATTTATCGTAACATCAAAAAGAGTCAACAATAGAGCTTTTCAGCAAGCTCACATACTCAAATATCTCGTAGTCTTGTACAATTGCTAACACTCACGCAGTACTTGTGGTTATGGAGTTTCAGCCAGACATTGAGAAAGATAGGGGCTTATTGTGTTGCCTCCCAACGTATTCACCTTTAGGTGATGTCAACAATAATATCCCATGCTAACTTACATCCAATTGGATATATATATCATGATCTTTCAAACACGAGGAGCTTGCCAAAGGATAAAAATAAAAAGGGAAAGGTGAGGATCACCTTGACTCAAGCATAAAATAAAAACATGAAGTACAAGATAGGCCCTTCGCAGAGGGAAGCAGAGGTTGTCATGCGCTTTTAGGGTTGGATACACAAAATCTTAATGCGAAAGAACGTCACTTTATATTGCCCCTTGTATGTGGACCTTTATTATGCAGTCCGTCGCTTTTATTACTTCCACAACAAGATCGTACAAAGCTTATTTTCTCCACACTAATAAGTTATGCATATTTAAAGAGCAATTTTTATTGCTTGCACCGATGACAACTTACTTGAAGGATCTTACTCAATCCATAGGTAGGTATGGTGGACTCTCATGGCAAAACTGGGGTTAAGGATATTTGGAAGCACAAGTAGTATCTCTACTTGGTGCAAGGAATTTGGCTAGCATGAGGGGTAAAGGCAAGCTCAACATGTTTGGGAGGTCAATAACAATATACTTTAACTGAGATGTGAGAAAACATATACCATTACGCTGTCTTCCTTGTCCAACATCAACTCTTTTAGCATGTCATACTTAATGAGTGCTCCCAATTATAAAAAGGTGTCCAAGATAATATATTTGTATGTGAATCCCTCTTTCCTTATCACTTCCTATTAATTGCAACGATGACCAAAACTACGTTCATCAACTCTCAACAATTTTTATGCCTCATACTTTCTATATGTGAAGTTATCACTATCCATAAGATCAATATGAACTCTTTTATTCTTTCTACTTTCTCAAGATCATAGCAACAAAGTAAAGCCCTTGACTCAACACTTAAATTTATTATAGATAGCTCACGGACTTGATTACAAGAAGAGATCATAAAACAAAACTCAAACTACTTGATATCAAAACTTCAATCTACTAGATAAAGAAACTACTAAAAGTATCGAACTAAATAAAGCAGTAAAGATAGGAGTGTGATGGTGATACAATACCGGGGCACCTCCCCCAAGCTTGGCAGTTGCCAAGGGGAGTGCCCATACCCATGTGATTATGTCCTCGGAGGTGGTGAAGTAGGAGTTGTTGATGATGTAGGCTTGTCATCCGTCTTCCAAGGCATAGGCTCTCCATCATAGAAGGATGATCAAGTCTCCGGGATCCTTAAATCTGCAGCCAAACTCATCCTCTTGAATCTATATTCATACTCACAGTTCTGGTTTTGCAGGTCATAGATCTGGGCTTGGAGGTGCTTGATTTTCTCTTGAAGCTTGAAGATGGTCTCCCCAATGACTTTGGCATCCAGCTTGTGGTTGTTGGTGAACTCCGTGATCATCATTTGGTTGGCGTTGAGTCCACGCTCCACCATCCCTTGACACTTGAAAACTTGCTGCTCCACGGCTTCGAGCTTTGTCTCCATGCTCCCAGTACGCCTTGGTCCCTCCACATCGCGGATGTGCAGCACCCCCTCACGCATCTCAATGGTTTGAGGGTGTTGCAGCACCTCCGCGAGATAGGGGTTGATAACCCTCTCGAAAAACTTGTCCTTGGGAGCGCTTGGAGATGTCATGATGCTCTAAATCTGCAATGGAAACATCTCGAAACGAAAATAGAGGATATTTGCGTGATACAGTGGTCAAAACCTTCGGGAGTATATATAATGAATTTTTACCGACCAAAATACGTAATGTGCAAGAAAACGGAGTCCGGGAGGCACACGAGGTGCCCACGAGACAGGGGGCACGCCCTATAGGGGGGGGTGCCCTCCTCTCTCGTGGGAGCCTCGTGTCCCTTTCGGACTACTTCTTCTTTCCTAAAATTATTAAATATTCCAAAACTGATAAAAGTTGCCATTGGAGTTGTTTTGGAGTCGGTTTGCTTACCGTACCACATACCTATACCTTTTCGGAGTATGAAACGTTCTGGAAAGTGTCCCTTATGTATTCCTCAGGGGTTACGGTTTCAATAATATTAGTTTCAACATTGATAGGATTACCTGAAATATAATGTTTAATTCTTTGACCGTTTACCACCCTTGGACTCGTGCCTTTGAAGTTGTTGATTTTTATGGCACCGGAACGATAGACCTCCTCGATAACGTAAGGCCCTTCTCATTTTGAGAGAAGTTTTCCTGCAAAAAACCTTAAGCGAGAGTTGAATAATAATACATAGTCTCCTATGTTAAACTCATGCTTTTGTATCCTCTTATCATGCCAGCGTTTGACTTTTTCTTTGAATAGCTTGGCATTCTCATAGGCTTGAGTTCTCCATTCATCCAGTGAGCTAATATCAAATAACCTCTTCTCACCGGCCAGTTTGAAGTCATAGTTGAGCTCCTTAATAGCCCAATATGCCTTATGTTCAAGTTCAAGAGGTAAATGACACACTTTTCCATAAACCATCTTATATGGAGACATACCCATAGGATTTTTGTATGCAGTTCTATAGGCCCATAATGCATCATCAAGTTTTTTGGACCAATTCTTTCTAGATCTATTCACAGTCTTTTGCAAAATTAATTTGAGCTCTCTATTGCTCAACTCTACTTGACCACTAGACTGCGGATGATAAGGAGATGCGATTCTATGATTGACATCATACTTAGCAAGCATCTTACGGAAAGCACCATGGATAAAATGTGAACCACCATCAGTCATAAGATATCTAGGGACTCCAAACCTTGGAAAAATAACTTCTTTAAGCATTTTAATAGAAGTGTTATGATCATCACTACTAGTTGGAATAGCTTCGACCCACTTAGTAACGTAATCAACAGCAACTAAAATATGAGTATAACCATTAGAGGCAGGAAAAGGTCCCATATAATCAAAGCCCCAAACATCAAACGGTTCAATAACAAGAGAGTAATTCATAGGCATTTCTTGACGTCTACTAATGTTACCTGCTCTTTGGCATTCATCACAAGATAAGACAAACTTACGAGCATCTTTGAAGAGAGTAGGCCAATAAAAACCAGATTGTAGTACCTTGTGTGCAGTTCTATCTCCAGCGTGGTGTCCTCCATAGGATTCAGAGTGACACTTATGTAGGATCTGTTCCTGTTCATGCTCAGGCACACAACATCTAATAACACCATCTACTCCTTCTTTATAAAGGTGTGGGTTATCCCAGAAGTAATGTCTTAAATCATAAAAGAACTTTTTCTTTTGCTGGTATGTGAAACTAGGCGGTATATATTTAGCAACAATGTAATTAGCATAATCAGCATACCAAGGAGTAGTATGAGAAGCATTAACGACCGCTAATTTTTCATCAGGAAAGCTATCATTAATAGGCAGTGGGTCATCAAGAACATTCTCTAACCTAGAAAAGTTATCTGCAACGGGGTTCTCAGCTCCCTTTCTATCAATAATATGCAAGTCAAATTCTTGGAGCAAGAGAACCCATCTAATGAGTCTAGGCTTAGCATCTTTCTTTTCCATAAGATATTTAATAGCAGCATGATCAGTGTGAATAGTAACTTTGGAATCAACAATATAAGGTCTAAACTTATCACATGCAAACACAACTGCTAAGAACTATTTTTCAGTAGTAGCATAATTTCTCTGGGCAGTATCAAGAGTCTTACTAGCATACTGGATAACATTCAATTTCTTATCGACTCTTTGCCCTAGAACAACACCTATAGCATAATCACTAGCATCGCACATAATTTCAAAAGGTAAATTCCAATCAGGTGGTTGGACAATAGGTGCAGTGATCAAAGCTTTCTTAAGTATTTCAAATGCTTCTACGCAATCATCATCAAAGACAAAAGGAATATCTTTTTGCAATAAATTAGTCAGAGGCCTAGAGATTTTAGAAAAATCCTTAATGAATCTCCTATAAAAACCGGCGTGACCAAGGAAACTTCTTATACCTTTTATGTCCTTGGGACACGTCATCTTTTCAATAGCATCAACTTTGGCTTTATCAACTTCAATACCTCTCTCGGAGATCAAGTGCCCCAAGACAATGCCTTCATTAACCATAAAGTGACACTTTTCCCAATTCAGGACGAGACTAGTGTCTTCGCATCTTTGCAAAACTCGATCAAGGTTGCTCAAACAATCATCAAAAGAGGATCCATAAATAGAGAAATCATCTATGAATACCTCACAAATCTTTTCACAAAAATTAGAGAATATAGCCATCATGCATCTTTGAAAGGTAGCAGGTGCATTACATAAACCAAAAGGCATACGTCTATAAGAAAAAGTACCAAAAGGGCAAGTAAAAGTAGTTTTAGATTGATCCTTCGCTGACATAGGTATCTGAGAGAAACCAGAATAACCATCTAGAAAGCAGAAATGTGTGTGTTTGGATAGTCTTTCTAGAATTTGATCAATAAAAGGTAAAGGGTAATGATCTTTCTTAGTAGCTTTATTTAACTTACGGAAATCAATTTCCATCCTATAACCTGTAATAATTCTTTGCGGGATCAATTCATCTTTATCATTAGGAACAACGGTAATACCTCCCTTTTTAGGAATGCAATGGACAAGGCTTACCCATTCACTATCAGCAATGGGATAAATAATACCTGCCTCAAGGAGCTTTAGTATCTCCTTTCTTACCACTTCTTTCATCTTAGGATTTAGTCGTCTTTGAGGATCTCTAACTGGTTTGGCATCGTCCTCCAATGTAATTTTTTGTTGACATAACGTGGGACTAATGCCCTTAAGATCATATAGAGTATATCCAATAGCTGCTCGGTGCTTCTTCAGAGTTTTCAATAATCTTTCTTCTTCTTTCTCTGAAAGGTTAGCACTAATAATAACATGATATATTTCTTTTTCATCAAGATAAGCATACTTAAGATTGTCAGGTAAAGGTTTGAGTTCAAACACGGGATCACCCTTGGGTGGAGGGGGATCCCCAAGAATTTCAACGGGAAGGTTATGTTTCAGCATAGGTTCCTGTTTAAGGAACACTTCATCTATTTCCTCTCCTTCCTTCATAAACATATCGTTTTCATGGTCTAGCAAGTATTGTTCTAACGGATCAGTTGGAGGAACAACAATGGAAGCAAGACCAATAATTTCATCCTTACTAGGTGGTTCCCTTTCACGAGGTTGTCTACTAAACTTAGCAAAATTAAACTCATGAGACATACCATCTATGCCAACAGTGACAATATTCTTTTCACAATTAATCTTAGCACTAGCTGTATTCAAGAAGGGTCTACCAAAAATAATGGGACAAAAATCATCTTGTGGGGAACCAAGAACAAGGAAATCAGCAGGGTATTTAACCTTCCAACACAAAACTTTAACATCTCTAACAATCACAAAGGGTTTAATGGTATCCCTATTAGCAAGCTTAATAGTGACATCAATGTCTTCTAACTCAATGGGTGCAATGTCATGCATAATTTCTTGATATAAGTAATAAGGTATTGCACTAGCACTAGCACCCATATCACATAAGCCGTGATAACAATGATCTCCTATTTTAACAGAAATAACAGGCATGTCTACGACAGGTCTACGTGTCTTAGTATCTGGCCTAGCAATATTAGCAGTCTCACCATAGAAATAAATAACATGCCCATCTAAATCCTCATCCAAGAGATCTTTCACCATAGCAATACTAGGTTCAACATTAATTTGCTCAGGAGGTGTATAAGTCCTAGTATTACTCTTACGAACAACAGTCCAAGCTTTAGCATGATCCTTTATCCTAACAGGAAAAGGAGGTTTTTCAACATAAGCAGTAGGAACAATAGGATCACTATAGGTAATAGTCCTTTCTTCGATTGTAATAGGTGCAACTACTTTCACTTCAATAGGAGGATTATATTTAAACCACTTCTCTTTAGGGAGATCAATGTGAGTAGCAAAAGATTCACAGGAAGTAGCTACTATCTCAGAGTCAAGTCCATACTTAGCGCCAAATCCACGAAAAGCATCGGTATTCATAAAAGATTTAACACAATCGAACTTAGGTGTCATACCTGACTCCTTACCATCGCCGGAACCCCAATCTTTAGAGTTGCGTTTAATTCTTTCCAATAAGTCCCATTTGAAATCAATAGTCTTCAGCATATAAGAACCAGCACAGGAAGTATCGAGCAGGTTGCGATTATCAAGAGAAAGCCAAGCATAAAAGTTCTGAATAATCATTTCCTGAGAGAGCTCATGATTGGGGCATGAATATAACATTGACTTAAGCCTCCCCAAGCTTGAGCGATGCTTTCTCCTTCGCGAGGCCAGTAATTATATATGTAATTACGATCACGATGAACAAGATGCATAGGATAGAACTTCTGGTAAAATTCCAACTTCAATCGCTTATAATTCCAAGATCTCATATCATCACATAGCCTATACCATGTCAATGCATCTGCCTTCAAAGATAAAGGGAAGACCTTCCTTTTGACAACATCATCGGGAATACCTGCAAGCTTAAATAATCCACAAACTTCATCCACAAAGATAAGGTGTAAATCAGGATGCAATGTTCCATCTCCTGCAAATGGATTAGCTAGCAGTTTCTCTATCATACCCGAAGGAATATCAAAGTAAATATTTTCATAAAGTTCAGTAGGTTGAGGAGCAACTCTTTGCTCTTCTGGATGGGGTGAAGATACCCCAAACAAGCCCCTCAAAGGATTAGTTTCCATAGTGACAAGTAACAGAAAATTTCAGCACACTATATAAATATTTCCTTACCAAGTTCCACTCACCAAAAGCGCTACACTCCCTGGCAACGGCGCCAGAAAAGAGTCTTGATGACCCACAAGTGTACGGGATCAATCGTAGTCCTTTCGATAAGTAAGACTGTCGAACCCAACGAGGAGCAGAAGGAAATGATAAGCGGTTTTTAGTAAGGTTTTCTCTGCAAGCACTGAAATTGTAGGTGATAGATAGTTTTGTGATAAGATAAATAGTAACAAGTTATAAGTAAATAAAGTAAATAAAGTGCAGCAAGGTGGCCCAATCCTTTATGTAGAAAAGGATAAGCCTGGACAATTTCTAATAATGAGAAAGGAGCTCCCGAGGACACATGGGAATTATCGTCAAGCTAGTTTTCATCACGTTCATATGATTTGCGTTCGGTACTTTGATAATTTGATATGTGAGTGGACCGGTACTTGGGTACTGCCCTTACTTGGACAAGAATCCCACTTATGATTAACCCCTATTGCAAGCGTCTGCAACTACAAAAGAAGTATTAAGGTAAACCTAACCACAACATTAAACATAGGGATCCATATCAGCCCCTAACGAAGCAACACATAAACTAGGGTTTAAGCTTCTGTTACTCTAGCAACCCATCATTTACTTATTACTTCCCCATGCCTTCCTCTAGGCCCAAATAATGGTGAAGTGTCATGTACTCGACGTTCACATAACACCACTAGAGGAAAAGACAACATACATCTCATCAAAATATCGAACAAATACCAAGTTCACATGACTACTAATAGCAAGACTTCACCCATGTCCTCGGGAACAAACGTAACTACTCACAAAACATATTCATGTTCATAATCAGAGGAGTAATAATATGCATAAAGGATCTGAACATATGATCTTCCACCAAGTAAACGAATTAGCATCAACTACCAAGAGTAATCAACACTACTAGCAACCCACGGGCACCAATTTGTGGTTTTGATACAAGATTGGATACAAGATATGAACTAGGGTTTTGAGAGGAGATGGTGCTGGTGAAGATGTTGATGGAGATTGACCCTCTCCCGATGAGAGGATCGTTGGTGATGACATTGGTGATGATTTCCCCCTCCCGGAGGGAAGTGTCCCCGGCAGAACAGCTCCGCCAGAGCCCTAGATTGATTCCGCCAAGGTTCCGTCTCGTGGCGGCGGAGTTTCGTCCCGTAAGCTTGCCCATGATTTTCTCCAGGGTAAAAGCGATGATATAGCAGAAGATGGACACTGGAGGCCCACCAGGGGGCCCAGGAGATAGGGGGCGCGCCCTATAGGGGGCGCCCCCCTGTCTCTTGGACAGGGTGTGGCCCCCCAGGTGTATTTCTTTCGCTCAGAAATTCTTATTAATTCCAAAAAGTTGTTTCGTGGAGTTTCAAGACTTTTGGGGTTGTGCAGAATAGGTTTCCAACGTTTGCTCCTTTTCCAACCAGAATTCCAGCTGCCGAAATCCCCCCTCTTCATGGTAAACCTTGTAAAATAAGAGAGAATAGCCATAAGTAATGAGAATAGCGTGTAATAACAGCCCATAAAGCAATAAATATTGACAAAAAAGCATGATGCAAAATGGACGTATCACACTTCTGCTATGCATGATACTTGTGATGAAACTACTTATATGCTTGATACTACTATGCCATTAGGTGAATTTCTTGATGAACAACTTACTAGGGCTAGGGAGAATGAAATTATTGAAACTGGTAATATTGATGATAGTGATGATGAAGGTTCTCCCCCTAGATATGAATTGCCTGTTGTTCCTGAGGGTGGTGTTATGGATGAAGAAACTGCTATAGATTTTCTTGCTTGCAATGATAGATCAGATCTTAAGAAATTATTAGCTAAGCTGAAACAAAAGACTTTGAATGCTAGAATGAAACATGACCCTGCTTTTGCTACTTTACCTATCTTTGTTACTGATAAGGATTATGAATTCTCTGTTGATCCTGAGATAATTACTTTGGTTGAATCTGATCCTTTTTATGGCACTGAATCTGAAACTGTAGTGGCACATCTTACTAAGGTAAATGATATAGCCACCCTGTTTACTAATGATGAGAAATCTCGCTATTACTATATCCTTAAAATATTTCCTTTCTCATTAAAGGGTGATGCTAAGACATGGTTGAATTTTCTTGATCATGGTTGTGTGCGTAGTCCCCAGGATATGATTTACTATTTCTCTACTAAATATTTCCCTGCTCATAAGAAACAAGCTGCCTTAAGGGAAATATATAATTTTGTGCAAATCGAAGAAGAGAGTCTCCCACAAGCTGGGGGGAGGCTTCTCCGATTACTTAATGCTTTGCGTGATCATCCTCTTAAGAAAAATGAAATACTTGATATCTTCTATAATGGACTAACCAATGCTTCCAAGGACCACCTGGATAGTTCTGCTGGTTGTGTTTTCAGGGAAAGGACAGTCGACCAAGCTAAGTTGCTATTGAATAATATGTTGGCCAATGAAAATAACTAGACACTTCCTGAACCAATTCCTAAGCCAACTCCGAAGAAAAGAGGTGTTCTATTTCTCAGTCCTGAAGATATGCAAGTGGAAAAGAAATCTATGAAAGAGAAAAGTATTAAAGCCGAAGATATTAAAAATTTACCTCATATTGAAGAAATTCATGGCCTCAATATACCACCTAAAGAAATACAAGGTCTTGATAACCCGACACAGTTAGTGAAGGTAAACTCTCTTTATAGATATGATAAAGTTGAAATCCCGTCTACTAAGTTTGCTAGCCAATGCCTAGATGAATTTGATGATTTTATGGATAAACAAGCAAATTTCAATGATTATGTTAGTAGACAATTGAAAAATAATTCTTATATGATTGGACTCTTGAGTGATTATATGTCTGGAGTTAAGAGTGAACTTAAACTCACTAGTAAACATGTTTCTATGGTCACTACTCAAGCAGAACAAGTACTTATGGCTCAGAATGAATTGCTTGATGAACTAAATAATAAACATGATTTTGCTGTTAGAGTGGCTACTAGAACTGGTAAAATGACTCAGGAACCTTTGTATCCTGAAGGCCACCCTAAGAGAATTGAACAAGATTCTTAGAAAAATAATTTAGATGATCCTAGTCCTTCAAAGAAGAAAAAGAAAAATGATAGGACTTTGCATGCTTCTAGTGAACCTATTGTACAAACACCTGAGAATCCTAATGATATTTCTATCTCTGATGCTGAAACACAATCTGGAGATGAACATGAACCTAATGATAATGCTAATAATGATGTTCATTAAGATGCTCAACCTAGCAATAACAACGATATAGAAATTGAACCTGCTGTTGATCTTGATAACCCACAATCAAAGAATCAACGTTATGATAAGAGAGACTTCGTTGCTAGGAAGCATGGTAGGGAAAGAGAACCATGGGTTCATAAACCCATGCCGTTCCCTCCTAAACCATCCAAGAAAAAGGATGATGAGGACTTTGAGCGCTATGCTGAAATGATTAGACCTATTTTCTTATGTATGCGCTTAACCGATATGCTTAAGACGAACCCTTATGCTAAATACATGAAAGATATCATTACAAATAAAAGAAAAATACCTGAAGCCAAAATATCCACCATGCTTGCTAACTATACTTTTAAGGGCGGAATACCTAAGAAACTTGGTGATCCCGGAGTACCCACTATACCATGCTCCATTAAAAGAAATTATGTTAAAACTGCTTTATGTGATCTAGGAGCCGATGTCAGTGTTATGCCTCTTTCCTTATATCGTAGACTTGAATTAAATAAGTTGACACCCACTGAGATATCTCTGCAAATGGCCGATAAATCAACTGCTATACTTGTCGGTATTTGTGAGGACGTGCCTGTTGTTGTTGCGAATGTTTCTATCTTAACAGACTTTGTCATTCTTGATATTCCTGAGGATGACAGTATGTCGATTATCCTTGGTAGACCCTTTTTAAATACTGCAGGTGCTGTTATTGATTGCAACAAAGGCAATGCCACCTTTCATGTTAATGGGAATGAGCATACGGTACACTTTCCGAGGAAACAAACTTAAGTTCACAACATAAATTCTATTGGGAAAATTCCATCAATAATTATTGGAGGTTTTGAATTTCCTCTTCCCTCTGCAAAGAAAAAGTATGATATTCTTATTATTGGGGATGTTCATATCCCCGTTGAGGTAACCTAGTGTCACTTCGAAATTTCTCCGTTTTCATGTGATTCAGAATGAGTTTATTAACAAGACTTGATCAACCTTGTTAGTGGATTCCTTTTGACGAACATGAGATGGATGAAGTTAGAAGGCACAACCTTCTGTATCCTCTCTTTACTTCCTGTTAATTAGAATAAATAAAGTAGAAATATTATATTATGTCTATTTTCTAAATTATCTATGCAATAAAAAATATCCTGAAAATAAAAGTTCTCCAAATGCAATGCCAATTTAATATGATTTTTTCTGGAATATTTGAGAATATCTGGCACTGAGAACACAACAGGAGGAGCAAGCACTTGGCCACGAGGGTCCAGGGCGCACCCACCCCTACAGGGCGCGCCCCTGCCTCATGGGCCCATGGTGGCTCCCCTCCACTTATTCCTGCACCCACACACTTCTTCTTCCTCCCCAAAAAATCACTATCCAGCTCAAGCACGAGTTCTAGCTCGTTTTGCTGCCATTTTTGATCTCCTTGCTCGAAGCCCCATTCACAAAACTGCTTTGGGGGATTGTTCTTTGGTATCTGACTCCTCCAATGATCCAATTAGTTTTTGTTCTAGTGCTTTATTCATTGCAATTTCTTACTGCTTAGGTGACCCTGGTCTTGAGCTTGCATGTTAAATTTATGAGGTCCCAAGTAATTCTAATGCATGATAGAGGCTCTATGCACTTGTGGGAGTAGTTGCTATCAATTTCATTGAGTTTGTTTCACTTTTATTTCGAGTCACTAAAAATTTCAGAAATTTTGCAGAGGAAGAAATATGTTCAGGAAAATGTATCAAGGTGGTTCTTCAAGGAAGAAAGGACCCAGGCTCACAATACGTGAGCAAGATGATGAACCACCAAGGGTAGCTGACGTGCGGCCTTGTGAATGGCCGTCAGAGGAGTTTATGGTCAAAGCGGGCATCAAGGATGAATTTGATGCATATGTGCGTAATGCTGACCTTGAGGACTTCATGCAAGATGAGCTCCCTCAATACCACTATTTGACTGACTCTGACTGACTCCTTCGTGATAAGGTTTAAATTTACATCTTCGCACAATTCTCAAAGTGTCCTGTTTGATATTTATGATAAATCATATACCATGGACCTAGAAGATTTTACTACTGCTTGTAAACTCTTGCAGTGGGGAAGTGTTAATGAACCTCGTAAATCTGAATATAAAGACTTTCTTGCTAGTATTACTGTGGGAGAATCTAGAGAAATAGCACAAGCTACCATAGGGAGCATTCATTTTCCTGCTATACATTATTCTGCTCTCTTCATTGGTAGATGCATTAACAGTAACGATGAAGCATGTCACATGTGTGTTCCTGATCTTTGTGTTCTCAAGAGTGCTGTATTAGGTGATAAACAATACAACTTGGGGGCAATTGTTGCATGTAGGTTGCATCATAATGGTTTAGCTGGAGACTTGTTTGGAGGAATTTATGCGACCCGTGTGGCTAATTATCTTGATATACCTATACATGAAAATGATACAGTGTTGCTTCTTGCTTATTTAGATTATAATGCCATGGTTAGTCATCATTTTCTTGAGAGGAATGAACAATTCCTCCAGTATCGACTAATCTTTGACAGACGTCACGCTGTCCGTATTACTCTTCCTGCTCCTGCCCTTTTTGATTATCAGGAAAAAAGAAGATATGTTATAACCAGGGAGGAGGCGAATGAGTACGAGAGGAGGACGGAAGCAGCTTGCCGCCATGCTGCAGCGCAAGAGGCAATGGCTGCTGCATCTCAGTACGACCCTAGTTACAACTTCAGATATCAGCCAGGCTACCCATGGCCATAGACCAACTTAGGCCAAAAGCCTAAGCTTGGGGGAGTATGTATTCCTCACCGACTTTACATTCATGTTCACACACTCATTCTAGTGTCGGTGCTCATACTCTTTTATTGTACTATCCATGCTAGTTTATTTTATTTTCCTGCTTTCTTCTTGTGTGTTTGATAAACCTTAAGAAAAAACAAAAAAATAGTTAGTTTAATTTCCATGCCTGTAGTAGTAATAATTAAAAGAAAAACTCAAAAAGATTTCTCCTTCTTCTTTTTGCTTGTTGGGAGCTTCCCGTGTAAATAGTTTATTTCTTTTCTTTTCCTTTGGGGGTCGAGAGGAGAAGACTATAATGGAAATTTCTAAGTGGCTCTCATATGCATAATTTATTTACTTTAACCAAGAGCCCATATTACCTTGTCTTCTCTCTTGAAATGAATGCTTGCAGATTCCAGCTTAGTCCAATGCACGTGCACTATTATTATTATCCACACCGTTCGGTCGTGCAAGTGAAAGGCAATGATGATGATATATGATGAAATGATTGGGATACGAGGAGCTGGTATGAACTCGACTTCTCTTATTTTTGTAAATATGTTTAGCTAATCGTTCCTGATTTAGCCTATTATGAATAAACATGTTTGCAATGACAATTAGAGATTATAGTTTCTTATGTCATGCTTAATTAGCTAGGAGCTTATAATGGTTTACCTTGCGTGCCAACATGCTATTAAAATGGTTGTGATGTGGTATGATAGGGTGGTATCCTCCTTTGAATGAATTGAGTGACTCGACTTGGCACATGTTCATGCATGTAGTTAAAACAGAATCAACATAGCCTTCACGATATTTATGTTCATGGTGGATCATATCCTACTCATGCTTGCACTCAGTGTCTATTAATCTTAATGCATGTTCATGACTGTTGTCGCTCTCTCAATTGGTCGCTTCCCAGTCTTTTTCTAGCCCTCACTTGTACTAAGCGGGAATACTGCTTGTGCATCCGAACTCCATAAACGCAAAGTTATTCCATATGAGTCCATCGTACCTTCCTATATGCGGTATCTACCTACCGTTCCAAGTAAATTTGTATGTGCCAAACTCCAAACCTTCAAATGAAATTCTGTTTTGTATGCTCGAACAACTCATGTATCAACTAGGGCTATCTGTATCTTCCATGCTAGGCGGGTTATTCTCAAGAGGAGGGGATTCCGCTCCTCATTCACGAGAAAATGGCTAGTCACCGGGATGCCCAGTCCCATGCTCAAATCATATCAAAATGATTAAACAAAACTCCCTCAGGATTGTTGTTAGTTGGAGGCAACCGTTGTTTCGGTCAAGCCATGGATTAATGCTTGTTGGTGGAGAGGGAGTATAAACTTTACCATTCCGTTTGGGAACCGCCTATAATGTGTGCAACATGGAATATATCGAGATCTCATAGTTGTTATGTTGATAGTGAAAGTATATCGCTCAAAATGTTATTATCTCTATTTCAAAATCGAGCTCTAGCACCTCTACAAATCCCTGCTTCCCTCTACAAAGAGTCTATCTATTTACTTTTATGTTGAGTCATCACCCTCTTATTAAAAAGCACCCGCTGGAGAGCACCGCTGTCATTTGCATGCATTACTATTAGTTTATATTGGGTATGACTATGACTGGATCTCTTTTACCATGAATTACAATGTTTAGTCAGTCCTTGATCTTTAAAGGTGCTCTGCATTTATGTTTTGCGGTCTCAGAAAGGGCTAGCGAGATACCATCTTGTTATATCATATTATAATTGTTTTGAGAAACTGTTGTCATCTGAGTTTTATTATTACTGCTCGCTAGTTGATTATGCGATTGATATGAGTAAACATGTGACCTAAGTGTTATTGTGAATGTGGTTAGTCATAATCTTTGCTGAAAACTTGAATGCTGGCTTTACATATTTACAACAACAAGAGCAAACAAAGTTTGTAAAAGTTTTTCTTTATCACTTTCAGTTTATCAACTGAATTGCTTGAGGACAAGCAAAGGTTTAAGCTTGAGGGAGTTGATACGTCTCCGTCGTATCTACTTCTCCAAACACTTTTGCCATTGTTTTGGACTCTAACTTGCATGATGTGAATGGAACTAACCCAGACTAACGCTATTTTCAGCAGAACTGCCATGGTGTTATTTTTGTGCAGAAATAAAAGTTCTCGGAATGACCTGCAAATCCACGGAGCAACTTTTCAGAATTAATAAAAAATACTGGCGAAAGAATTAGCGTCAGGGGGCCCACACGCTAGTCACGAGGGTGGGGGCGCGCCACCTCCCCTAGGGCGCGTCCCCTGCCTCGTGGCCCCCCTGGACGTCCACCGACCTCAACTTAACCTCCATATATTTGCTTTCGCGGAGAAAAAAATAAAAGAAGAACGATTCATCGTGTTTTACGATACAGAGCCGCCGCCAAGCCCTAAAACCTCTCGGTAGGGCTGATCTGGAGTCCGTTCGGGGCTCCGGAGAGGGGAATCCGTCGGTGTCGTCATCATCAACCATCCTCCATCACCAAATTTCATGATGCTCACCGCTGTGCGTGAGTAATTCCATCATAGGCTTGCTGGACGGTTATGGGTTGGATGAGATTTACCATGTAATCGAGTTAGTTCTGTTAGGGTTTGATCCCTAGTATCCACTATGTTCTGAGATTGATGTTGCTATGACTTTGCTATGCTTAATGCTTGTCACTAGGGCCCGAGTGCCATGATTTTAGATCTAAACCTATTATGTTTTCATGAATATATGTGAGTTCTTGATCCTATCTTGCAAGTCTATAGTCACCTATTATGTGTTATGATCCGTTAACCCCGAAGTGACAATAATCGGGATACTTATCGGTGATGACCGTAGTTTGAGGACTTCATGTATTCACTAAGTGTTAATGCTTTGGTCCGGTTCTCTATTAAAAGGAGGCATTAATAACCCTTAGTTTCCATTAGGACCCGCTGCCACGGGAGGGTAGGACAAAAGATGTCATGCAAGTTCTTTTCCATAAGCACGTATGACTATATTCGGAATACATGCCTAGATTACATCGATGAACCGGAGCTAGTTCTATGTCACCCTATGTTATAACTATTACCTTAGGAATTGCATGTGACATAATTATCCAACACTGATCCAATGCCTATGAGCTTTTCACATAGTGTGCTCTACTTAGTTACTTTACCGTTTCCACTGTTACAATTACTACAAAACTGCCACTGTTACTTTTGCTATCGTTACCGTTACTTCCATACTAGTTTGCTACTAAATACCTTGCTGCAGATACTAATTTATCCAAGTGTGGTTGAATTGACAACTCAACTGCTAATACTTGAGAATATTCTTTCGCTCCCCTTGTGTCGAATCAATAAATTTGGGTTGAATACTCTATCCTCGAAAACTGTTGCGATCCCCTATACTTGCGGGTTATTAGGCACTGACTCCATAACTGGAAATATGCTCACTGTAACCAACCTAACAACCAAACACAGATAAACAAGGCATCTACTCACTATAAACAACCAAATATAGCCATTCGTGAAACTAAAGTGGACAATTCATACTAAAACATCACATAAGCCTATTCAGCAATACATTTTTGCATAACTGAAATAATTAAACACAACATAGTTATAGGACCGCACGACAAATGCTACTACAAAAAGGGTATGGGTTGGCAAGCTAGAAAAGGTAAGATTTGCTGATAGGATGTTGCCTCACATTTCATGGACGGGATCCTTCTAGTTGGAAGAGCACAGACCCATGGTGCGCTCTCCGATGTCACAGATGGGATGTTTCACCTTGGAAGAACCTTTGTGGGTGCCCTCCTCGTGGTCGTGGTCGATGAGATCTGACTTGGTAATTGAGGATCCCAAGCCGCCGCCATAGAACGTGTCCTTCAGAAATGACAAAATGGGCTCGACGGCGTATAAGGATCGCAAATCCTTGAGCGCTTGGTGGAGGAGATCAGCGGCAGGTCCGTCGAAGAGATCGACGGTGGTTGAACCAGAGGGGTTGGGGATGGACCACATAACCTGTGACATGGCCCGCGTGAAGCCGTCACTGTCGACGAGCTTGATGTTGTAGCCAGCTTTCCCGAGATACAATAATACACAAGCCCACTGACATGAAGCCTTCGACATGGCAACATAGTCAACGTCTTCGTCGGCTTCCACGGCGACGTGTTTCTTCGGGATCGATAGGTCGGGGCGAACGGCGGCCACCTCGCCCATATTCGTCGGAGAGACCATGATAAACCTCTTCTTGGCTGAACGCTCATCGTGCTCCCCGGGATACGCGGTCGAGCTTAGGCTGCGACATTCTGGAGTAGGTATGTGGATCTGGCGGGGAGGGACACCGCAGGCCTCATCTAAAAACTCAGGGGAGTGGGGCGATGGTATGGGAATCGCTGGGTAACCTGAACTTTATTATCTAAACTAGGAGGAACGGGCAAACCGACATGGGTTGGCGGCGGCACCGGCAACGGTTGCGAGCTAGGGT
>NC_041383.1:578459886-578592958 GCF_002162155.2 Triticum dicoccoides | reverse complement strand
TATGGAGGGGGATGGTGGTGTTTGAGTATACACCACGACTACTAAATTTTTTAGTAATGGTGGGTGGAGATGGTGGTGGACGAGGGGGGGGGGGCGATGGTTCAGATGCCTCGGCTACTGCAATTTTACTATATGGTCGGTGTTGGAGGAGTGTGGGTGATGGTTGAAGTACGACAACTACTAAAATTTGGGTAAAGGAATTGATGCGGGGCGGGAGTGCCCAAGATCGCGCACGGTCCAATAAGAATATGCATGTATGATAATAAGGAAAAGTGGCGGAACAGCCGATTTTTGAAACGCTCAAAGTGGGCAATTTGTTTTTATATTTCTAGCTAGCTGGTCTATCGCACATGTTCGTCCTAATTCCTAAATAAACTTACCCGCCTTTAGCTTGCGCAGTCATGGTGATTTTACAACGCACTTGCATCGCACACGGTTAAGCCAGTACCTGCACCATTTTCTCGCGCTTGTGCAGTCGTGGTGATTTTATAGCACACTTGCATCACACACGGTTAAGCCAGTACCTGCACCATTTGCTCGCGCTTGCGCAGTCGTGGGGATTTTACAACAAAAAATAACCTATCAATTAAATGAATCTTGAGATATGCACTTCCCACCGGGTCACCCATCCTTGGACTACTCCAGCCCGAGCATGCTTAACTTCTGTGTTCTATTTGACTAGGCTAGCAGATGGGAAGCGACACCTTGCTGACGGGAATTGCCTCCTTGCCTTTAAGGCATTGCACATTGGTCACCCTATGGGACCTACTCCCTCCTATCATGCACATTTGTTCTTTTAGAAACTATGTGTGATATTTACATGGCTGGTGTGTCGCCGCCTAGCCTTCCATGAGCACTGACACTAGTAGCAGGAAACCGATGGGAGAAGAGGCGGGAAACCGATGAGAGGAGTGGCGGGAAACGGTAGCCTGTTGAGAAAACATAGAAGAGAAGGAAGTGTGACCTAGCACAACGCACACGCACAATGCTTACCCATGTACTGCATGTGCTATCGAAAGGGCTGAGGGTTGTCGTTCGATCTGGGAGCATCAGACGGTGTAGACGTACGATCCGTGGGGTTTGGATTCTGGCCAATCAGAACACACGACTCAGATTGCGCGCACAGCAAGGGGAGGGGGGCATCGACCACGGTTTGGTAGGCACACGACTTTCGTGAGTTAACCGTGTGCTATTTGAAAACATTTCATGAGAAGAATCTAGGTTTTTAAATCCCAGTAAATCAAAAACTCACCCGAAAATTGTGAAACTTGGCATGGTGTCACGACATGGCACATATATGTCGAGGAATTTTTTCGTCCATTTGGCGCAAGTTTTATTACAAGCCTCTTACAAACCGGAGCTTCTCTCAAAGAAAGCCTCGTGGTTCCGATAGGGAAACGTGTCCCCCTTGTGGGGGAAACAATAATCACTGCCTCTTTTCGCCTTGTATTTTCTTCTACCGGCAACATGGAACGACAAGATATTCATGATAAAATTTAAACTTATTCAGTGTTCGTTTGGCCTTTTTATAGACTAATTGAGTTTCCTAGGCATTTATTTTCCATAATTCAAATCTGAACCTCAAATACATGCTCTAGTTCACCAAAATGGCTAGAAAAAAATATACATGCATGTGTCCTTGGGCGCATGTTTAGGTCTCATGCCAGGAATGGGAATGAATTACAACCGTACCGACATCCTAGCTCATCCTCAAAAATTTGGAATCTCGGTTTCTAAATCCCCGTAAATCCTAAACTCACCGGAAAGTCATGAAAGTAGGCATGGTGTCACGTCATGGCACATATATGTCGTGGTAAAAACATTGTCCAATTTGGGCCAAGCTTTATTACAAACCTCTTACAAACCGGAGCTTCTCTCAAAGAAGCCTCGTGCTTCCGATAGGGAAGCATGTTCCCCTTGTTGTCGAAACATAATCACTGCCTCTTTTCGCCATGTATTTTCTTTTACGGGCAAAATTAAACGACAAGATATCCGTGCTGAAATTTAAACTTATTCAGGGTTCATTTGGCCTTTTTATACACTAATTGAGTTTCCTAGACATTTAATGTCCACAATTCAAATCTAAACTTCAAATACACACTCCAGTTCACCAAAATGGCTAGAAAAATTATACATGTGTCCTTGGGTGCATGTTTAGGTCCCATGCTGTCCTGGCTCATCCTCAAACATTTAGAATCTCAGTTTTTAAATCCCCATAAATCCTAAACTCACCATAAAGTCACGAAAGTTGGTATGGTGTCACGTCATGGCGCATATATGTCGTGGTAAAAACATTGTACAATTTGGGCCAAGCTTTATTACAAACCTCTTACAAACCGGAGCTTATCTCAAAGAAGCCTCGTGGTTCCAATAGGGAAACGTGTCCCTCTTGTGGCAAAACATAATCACTGCCTCTTTTCACCTTGTATTTTCTTCTACGGGCAACATGGAACGAGATGATATCCATGCTGGAATTAATACTTATTCAGGGTTCGTTTGGCCTTTTTATACACTAATTGAGTTTCCTAGGCATTTAATGTCAATAATTCAAATCTGAACTACAAATACATGCTCCAGTTCACCAAAATGGCTAGAAAAATTATACATGTGTCCTTGGGTGCATGTTTAGGTTCCATGCCAGGAATGGGAACAAATTACAACCTTATCAGCATCCTGGATCATCCTCAAACATTTGGAATCTCGGTTTTTAGATCCCCATAAATCCAAAACTCACCAGAATGTCATTAAAGGTGGAAGGTGTCACGTCATGTCACATATATGTCATGCTAAAAACATTGCCAATTTGGGCCAAGCTTTATTACACAAACCTCTTACAAACCGGATCCTGTCGCAAGAACCCTCGTGGTTTCGATAGGGAAATGTGTCCCCTTATGGGCCAAACGATAATCGCTCCCTCTTCTAGCCTCGTATTTTCTTCTACGCGCAACACGGAACAATGGAAGATTCACACTGAACTTTGAAATTATTCAGGGTTCGTTTGACCCTTTTTATTCATTAATTGAGTTTTCTAGGCATTTCATGTCCATAATTCAAATCCGAACTACAAATACATGCTCCAGTGCACTAGAATGGCTAGAAAAAATGTACATGTGTGTCCTTAGGGTGCATGTTTAGGTCCCATGGAACGAATGGGAATGAATTCAACCGTCTCGCCATCCTGAAACATTGCAAATCTTGGTTATAAATATTTGTAAATCCAAAACTCACCAGGAAATCGTGAAACTCGGCAGGGTGTCAGTACATGGTATATATATCAAGTGTTATCCCATAAGCATGGCAAGACATACATGAAGTGTTCTCAAATCATTAAAGACTCAATCCGATAAGATAACTTCAAAGGGAAAACTCAATCCATTTCAAGAGAGTAGAGGGGGAGAAACATCATAAGATCCAACTATAATAGCAAAGCTCGCGATACATCAAGATCGTGCCATAGAGGGAACACGAGAAAGAACACGAGAGAGAGAGATCAAACACATACCCTCAGCCCCGAGGGTAAACTACTCCCTCCTCGTCATGGATAGCACTGGGATGATGAAGATGGCCACCGGTGATGGGATCGCCCCCTCCGGCAGTGTGCCGGAATGGGCTCCCAAGAGGTTTTTGGTGGCTACAGAGGCTTGCGACGGCGGAACTCCCGATCTATCTTCGTTTTTCGATGTTTTTAGGGTACATGGACTTATATATGCGAAAGAAGTCGGTCGGGGGGTGCTCGAGGGGCCCAGGAGATAGGGGGTGCACCCTCCTATCTCCTGGCCTCCTCGAGGCTCTTCTGACATGGACTCCAAGTCTCCCGGATCATATTCTTCCCAAAAATCACGCTCTCGAAGGTTTCATTCCGTTTGGACTCCGTTTGATATTCCTTTTCTTCAAAATACTGAAATAGGCAATATTGGCTGGGCCTCCTGTTAGTAGGTTATTCCCAAAAGTAATATAAAAGTGTATAATAAAACCCGTAATCACTCAAAACAGATAATAAAATAGCATGAATGCTTCATAAATTATAGATACGTTGGAGATGTATCAGGAAGCGCTTTGCATCGCCGCCAATAAAGTACCTGGCACCTCTGGATGGACTGAGGTTGCCGGTGGAATAGGTGCACCACCTTCTGTTAAAGGAGGTTGCTGGCCTGATTTTAGAGCCGTATTGGTCTCCGGAATTGTCTCTAGCCGGGGGCCGAATTCAGGACGGCCCCCGCCGTCAGCATCCGTGGGGGTCTGCTCCCCCATGTGTCTGGCTGCCGAGGTTTGACCCTCCGGCGCCGCCTCGACGGTCTCCTGAGCTTCGCCCTAGCCTGGGCCCCTTTGGGACGACACTTCAGTGTTGTCCACGCCTTTGGGGGAGGAGGCCGTCGGGAGGGTCTCGTTGTCCATCGTGGCGAAGCTATATTACAAGCCTCTTACAAACCGAAGCTTCTTGCAACCCTCGTGGTTTCGGTGGGCGAAACGATAATCGTTGCCTCTTCAAGCCTTGAACTTTGTTTTCTACAGGCAACATAGAATAACAGGAGTGTCGTGCCGAAATTTGAAATTGTTTAGGGTTCGTTTGGCCATTGTATATATTACTAATTAAGTTTTCTACACATTTAATGTAGTCCATAATTCAAATTTGAACTACAAGCACATGCTCCAGTGAAGCAAAATGGGTGGAAAATTGTACATGTGTCATTGGCTGCATGTTTAGGTCTCATTTAAGGAATGGGAATGGATTACAAACTTGTCGTCGTCCTGAAACATTGAGAATCTCGGTTTTGAAATCCTAGTAAATCAAAAACTCACCCAACAAACATGAAAGTTGGCATGGTTTCATGACATGGCACATATATACCGTGATAAAAAAATCATCAAGTTTGAGAAGAGGCGCACACATTAGTAGCCAACGAAGTCCTTTTTGAAACAATAAGCTGACACGTTAATATCACAAACAGTTGTATTATATGAACCGTGTCAATATTTAACCATACTTAGTGGCGTGCGTGCAGCTGTTTGATTAGACAGGACGAGCATGAGAGGTCCGCCGTGCAGGCTCGACGGGACGCATGCGAGCAGTCCGCCACGCAGGCTCGACGGGATGCGTGCATCCTGTCCACCTCGTAGGCTCGACGGGACAGTGCGAGCAGCAAGGCCGCCAATGCTCACCAGGAAGCGAGCTGTTTGACCTCCATGCACCAGCTGCCGCCCGCCTTGCTCTCAACTTCTCCATTAATGGGTTAATTAAAGCGCCTGGACGGAGGGTATTTTTTAGGGGTGGATGGAGGGTGTTTGGTTGTGATCCCATGGCAGCATTTGCTTTGTTTGTGTTTTCAACTCGTATTCCGGCCTATTTTAAATTCCCACATAGGGCAACGAATAATACGACGACCAATAAAATGGCAACGGATAGTACAGCGGCAAATTTACAATGGCGGAGATAATAATTGTCTTACATATTCCAGATAATTTTAAATGACACATGCGGCAAAGTCCGGAAGACACGGGGGAAAGAGAAGAAGGAAATCACAGACAACGATCTAGAGATTTTCTTGCTTGCAATGATAGATCTAATCTTAAGAAATTATTAGCTAAGCTGAAAAAAAGTCTCTGAATGCTAGAATGAAATTTGACCCTGCTTTTGCTACTTCACCTATCTGTATTTCTGATAAGGATTATGATTTCTCCGTCGATCCTGAGATAATTACTTTGGTTGAATCTGATCCTTTTTATGGCTATGAATCTGAAACTGTTGTGGCACATCTTACTAAATTGAATGATATAGCCACCCTATTCACTCATGAGGAAAAAACATTACTACTATATCCTTAAGTTATTTCCATTATCATTAAAGGCTGATGCTAAAATATGGTTTAATTCTCTTGATCCTGGTTGTGTGCGTAGTCCCCAAGATATGATTTATTACTTTTTTGCTAAATATTTCCCCGCTCATAAGAAACAAGCTGCTTTAAGGGAAATATATAATTTTGTGCAAATTGAAGAAGAGTGTCTCCCACAAGCTTGGGGGAGGCTTCTCCAATTACTTAATGCCTTGCCTGATCATCCTCTCAAGAAAAACGAAATACTTGATATCTTTTATAATGGACTAACCGATGCTTCAAGAGACCACCTGGATAGTTGTACTAGTTGTGTTTTCAGGGAAAGAACTGTTGATCAAGCTGAATTGTTATTGAATAATATGTTGACTAATAAAAACAATTGGACACACTTCCTGAACCAACTCCTAAGCCAACCCCGAAGAAAAGGGGTATTCTATTTCTCAGTCCTGAAGATATGCAAGAGGCAAAGAAATCTATGAAAGAAAAGGGTATTAAAGCTGAATATGTTAAGAATTTACCACCTATTGAAGAAATACATGGTCTTGATAACCCGATACAGGTAGTAAAGTTAAATTCTCTCTGTAGATTTGATGAAGCTGATATTCCTCGTTATAAGTCTTCTAGTCAATGCTTGGATGAGTTTGATAATTTTATTGTTAAACAAGAAAACTTCAATGCTTATGTTGGTAGACAATTGAAACACAATGCTTGTATGATTGAACACTTGAGTGATTATATGTCTAGAGTTAAAGGTGAACTTAAAATTATTAGTAAACATGCTTCCATGGTTACCACTCAAGCAGAACAAATGCTTAAAGCACAAAATGATTTGCTCAATGAGTTAAATAATAAGAAAAATGATAATGATGTTAGAGTTGTGACTAGAGGTGGTAGAATAACTCAGGAACCTTTGTATCCTGAGGGCCACCCTAAGAGAATTGAGCATGATTCTCAGAGAAATAATGTTGATGCACCTAGCCCTTCTAAAAATAAGAAGACGAAAAATGATAGGACTTTGCATGCTTCTAGTGAACCTGTTGTTGACACACCTGAGAATCCAATGATATTCTTATTTCTGATGCTGAAACACAATCTGGTAATGAACATGAACCCAGTGATGATGTTAATGATGATGTTAATGATGATGCTCAAGCTAGCAATAATAATGATGTAGAGGTTGAACGTGTTGTTGATCTTGATAACCCACAATCAAAGAATCAACGTTATGATAAGAGAGACTTTGTTGCTAGGAAGCATGGTAAAGAAAGAGAACCATGGGTTCAGAAACCCATGCCTTTTCCTCCTAAACCATCCAAGAAAAAGGATGATGAGGATTTTGAACGCTTTGCTGAAATGATTAGACCTATCTTTTTGTGTATGCGTTTGACTGATATGCTTAAAATGAATCCTTATGCTAAGTACATGAAAGATATTGTTACAAATAAAAGAAAGATACCGGAAGCTGAAATAGCCACCATGCTTGCTAATTATACTTTTAAGGGTGGAATGCCAAAGAAACTAGGAGATCCAGGAGTACCAACTATACCATGCTCCATTAAAAGAAACTATGTCAAAACTGCTTTATGTGATCTTGGAGCTGGTGTTAGTGTTATGCCCCTCTCTTTATATTGTAGACTTGATTTGAATAAGTTGACACCTACTGAAATATCTTTGCAAATGGTCGATAAATCAACTGCTATACCTGTCGGTATTTGTGAGGATGTGCCTGTTGTGGTTGCAAATGTTACTATTTTAACGGACTTTGTTATTCTTGATATTCCCGAGGACGGTAGTATGTCAATTAACCTGGGTAGACCCTTTCTGAATACTACAGGGGCTGTTATTGATTGCAACAAAGGCAATATCACTTTTCATGTTAATGGTAATGAGCATACGGTACACTTTCCGAGAAACAACCTCAAGTCCACAGTATCAATTATATTGGAAAAATTTCAATGATTACTATTGGAGGTTTTGAATTTCGTCTTCCTACTGTCAAGAAGAAATATGATATTCTTATTATTGGGGACATGCATATCCCCGTTGAGGTAACTTAGTGCTATTCGAAGATTCTCCGGTTTCATGCTATTCAGAATGAGTTTGTTAACAAGACTCGATCAACCTTGTTAGTGGATTCCTTTTGATGAGCATGAGATGGATGAAGTTAGAAAGCACAGCTCTCTGTACCCTCTTTTTACTTTCTATTATTTAGATTAAATAAAGCAAAAATAGTATTTTCTGTCTATTTTCTGAATTATTCTTCCAATAAAAAATACCCAAAAATAAAAGTTCTCCAAATGTCCTGAAAATGGAATATTTTTTGTAGATTATTTAAGAATATTTGGCACTAAGAACACATCACGGGGCCACACCACCTGGCCACGAGGGTCCATGGCGCTCCCTCCCCCTGGGCGCGCCCCTGCCTCCTGGGCCCCACGTGGCCCCCCTCCACTTATTCCTGCATCCACACACTTTGTCTTCCTCGAGAAAAAATCACCACACAGCTCAAACTCGTGTTCTAGCTCGTTTTGCTACGATTTTCGATCTCCTTGCTCAAAGCTTCATTCAAAAACTGTTTTGGGGGATTGTTCTTCGGTATGTGACTCCTCCAATGGTCCAATTAGTTGTTGTTCTAGTGCTTTATTTATTGCAAAATTTTTGCAGCTAAGGTGACCCTGTTCTTGAGCTTGCATGTCAAATTTATATGGTCAAAAGTAGTTTTAATGCATGATATAGCCTCTAGGCACTTATGGGAGTAGTTGCTATCAATCTTGTTGAGTTTGGTTCACTGTTATTTTGATTCACTAAAAATTTCAGAAATTTTTCAGAGAAAGAAAAATGCACAGGAAAATATACCAAGGTAGTTCCTCAAGGAAGCAAGGACCAAGGCTTGCGATACGTGAGCTAGACGATGAACCACCGAGGGAAGCTCAAGTGCGGCCTTGTGAATGGCCATCAGAAGATTTTATGGTTTAAGCAGGCATTAAGGAGGAATTTGACGCGTATGTGCATAATGCTGAACTTGAGGGCTTTGTGTCAGATAACTGCCCCCAATACTACTACCTAACTGATTGCTTTGTGAGAAGGTTCGAATTCACATCCTCACGCAATTCTCACACTGTTTTGTTTGATCTTTATGATAAATCATATACCATGCACCTAGAAGATTTTAATACTGCTTGTAAACTCCCGCAGTGGGGCAATTCTAGTGAACCTCGCAAATCTGAATATAAAGACTTTCTTGCTAGTATCACTGTGGGGGGATCTAGAGAAATTACACAAGCTACCATAGGGAGCATTCATTTTCCTTCCATACATTATTCTACTCTCTTTATAGGTAGATGCATTAATGGTAAAGATGAAGCTTGTCACATGTGTGTTCTAGATCTTTGTGTTCTCAAAAGTGCGGTATTAGGAGATAAATAATATAACTTGGGGGCGATTGTTGCACGAAGATTGCATCATAACAGTATAAGTGGAGATTTGTTTCATAGGATTTATGCAACTCGTTTAGCTGACTATCTTGATGTACCCATGCATGCAAATGATATAGAGTTGCCTCCTGTTTATTTAGATTATAATGCTATGGTTCGCCATCAGTTTATTGAGAGGAATGAACAACCCCTTCAGTACCGACTAATCTTTGACAAACAGTGCGCTGTCCATATTGTTCTTCCCGCTCCTACTTTCTTTGACTTTCAGGCAAAAAGGAGATATGTTATAACCAGGGAGGAGGCGAACGAGTATGAAAGGAGGACGAAGGCAGCTCGCCTCCAAGCTGCAGCTTGTCAGGCAGTAGCGGCTGCATCTCAGTACGACCCCAGTTACAACTTTGGATATCCGCCAGGCCATCCGTGAGCATAGACCAACTTATGACAAAAGCCTAAGCTTGGGGGAGTACAAATTTCTCACTGACATTACATTCATGTTCACACACTCATTCCAGTTGTAAGTGCTCATACTTTTTCATTATACTATCCATGCTAGTTTATTCTCTTTTCTGAGCTTTCTTCTTGTGTGTTAGAAAAACCAAAAAATTAGTTATAGCTTTTAGCTAGTCTACTTTCCATGCCTGTAGTAGTAGTAATTAAAAGAAAACTCAAAAAGATTTCTCGTTCTTCTTTTGCTTGTTGGGAGCTTTCCCGTGTAAATAGTTTTATTTCTTTTCTTTTCTTTGGGGGTCGAGAGGAGAAGACCATGATGAAAATGTTGAGTGTCTCTCATATGCATTATTGTTGATTTTACCAAGAGCCCACATTACCTTGTCTTCTCCCTTGAATTGAATGTTTGTAGATTCCAGCTTAGTCCAATGCATGTGCACTATTATTATTATACACACCGTTCGGTCGTGCAAGTGAAAGGCAATAATGACGATATATGATGGACTGATTGAGATGAGAGAAGCTGGTATGAACTCGATCTATCTTGTTTTTGTAAATATGATTAGTTCATCATTCCTGATTCAGCCTATTATGAATGAAACATGTTCGCAATGACAATTAGAGATTATAGTTGCTCATGCCATGCTTAATTAGCTAGGAATTTATAATGGTTTACCTTGCGTGCCAACATGCTATTAAAATGGTTGTGATGTGGTATGATAGGGTGGTATTCTCCTTTAAATGCTTCGAGTGGCTTGACTTGGCACATGTTCACGCATGTAGTTGAAACAAAATCAACATAGCCTCCACGATATTTATGTTCATAGTGAATTATATCCTACTCATGCTTGCACTCAGTGTTGATTAATTTTAATGCATGTTCATGACTGTTGTCGCTCTCCAGTTGGTCGCTTCCCAGTCTCTTTCTAGTCTTCACTTGTACTAAGCGGTAATACTTCTTGTGCATCCACTTCCATAAACCCCAAAGTTATTACATATGAGTCCACCATACCTTCCTATATGCAGTATTTACCTGCCGTTCCAAGTAAATTTGTATGTGCCAAACTCTAAACCTTCAAATGAATTTCTGTTTTGTATGCTCGAACAACTCATGTATCAACTCGGGCTGTCTATATCTTCCATGATACGTCTCCAACGTATCTATAATTTTTTGATTGTTCCATGCTATTTTATTATCTGTTTTGAATGATTATGGGCTTTATTATACACTTTTATATTACTTTTGGGACTAACCTATTAATTGGAGTCCCAACCCATATTGCTGTTTTATTGCCTGTTTCAGTATTTTGAAGAAAAGGAATATCAAACGGAGTCCAACTGGAATGAAACCTTTGGCAACGCGATTTTTTGCAAGATTATCATCCTGGAGACTTGGAATCCACGTCAGAAGATACTCGAAAAGCCCAGGAAATAGGGGGGCGCCCCCCTACTAGGTGCGCCCCCCTGTCTCGTGGATCCCACGAGCACCCCTTGACCGACTTCTTTCGCCTATATAGTCCCACGTACCCTAAAAACATCCACGGAGAAGATAGATTGGGAGTTCCGCCGCCGCAAGCCTCTGTAGCCACCAAAAACCTCTCGAGAGCCCTTTCCGGCACCCTGCCAGAGGGGGAATCCTTCATCGGTGTCCATCTTCATCATCCCGACGCTCTCCATGACGAGGAGGGAGTAGTTCACCCTCTAGGATGAGGGTATGTACCAGTAGCTATGTGCTTGATCTCTCTCTCTCTCTCTCTCTCTCTCTCTCTCTCTCTCTCGTGTTCTCTCTATGGCACGATCTTGATGTATCCCGAGCTTTGCTATTGTAGTTGGATCTTATGATGTTTCTCCCCCTCTATTCTGTTGTGATGAATTGAGTTTCCCCTTTGAAGTTATCTTATCGGATTGAGTCTTTTATGAGAACACTTGATGTATGTCTTGCCGTGCTTATCTGTGGTGACAATGGGATATCATGTGCCTCTTGATGTATGTTTTGGTGACCAACTTGCGGGTTCCACCCATGAACCTATGCATAGGGGTTGGCACACGTTCTTGACTCTCCGGTAGAAACTTTGGGGCACTCTTTGAAGTACTTTGTGTTGGTTGAATAGACGAATCCGAGATTGTGTGATGCATATCGTATAATCATGCCCACGGGTACTTGAGGTGACAATGGAGTATCTAGGTGACATTAGGGTTTTGGTTGATTTGCGTCTTAAGGTGTTATTCTAGTACGAACTCTTGAATAGATTGATCCAAAAGAATAACTTTGAGGTCGTTTTGTACCCTACCATAATCTCTTCGTTTGTTCTCCGCTATTAGTGGCTTTGGAGTGACTCTTTGTTGCATGTTGAGGGCTTGTTATATGATCTATGTATGTTATTATTGTTGAGAGAACTTGCACTAGTGAAAGTATGAACCCTAGGCCTTGTTTCCTTTAATTGCAATACCGTTTACGCTCACTTTTATCGCTTGTTACCTTGCTGTTTTTATTATTTCAGATTACAAAAACCTTTATCTACCATCCATATTGCACTTGTATCACCATCTCTTCGCCGAACTAGTGCACCTATACAATTTACCATTGTATTGGGTGTGTTGGGGACACAAGAGACTCTTTGTTATTTGGTTGCAGGGTTGTTTGAGAGAGACCATCTTCATCCTACGCCTCCTACAGATTGGTAAACCTTAGGTCATCCACTTGAGGGAAATTTGCTGCTGTCCTACAAACCAGTGCACTTGCAGGCCCAACAACGTCTACAAGAAGAAGGTTGAGTAGTAGACATCAAGTTCTTTTCTGGCGCCGTTGCCGGGGAGGTTAGCGCTTGAAGGTATATCTTTAGATCTTGCAATCGAATCTTTTTGTTTCTTGTTTTATCACTAGTTTAGTTTATAAAGGAAAACTACCAAAAAAATGGAGTTGAGTTTGTCTCATACGCTTCGTCTTTTTAATATCTTTCGTGAGTATGATGGAAAGTTAAATTGTGCTCAAGTGCTAGAAGAAGAATGCATTAAAATGCTTGGTACTAAATCTTTGAATGATGAGCATGATTGCAATGTTGTTAGTATGAATTCCTTGAATATCCATGATGCTAATGATATGCAAAGCCACAAGCCTGGGGAAGCTATGTTTGATGAATATGATATTTTTTGTCCCCCAAGTTTTGATGAGCAAATTTATTATGATGAAAGCATGCCTCCTATTTATGATGATTATATTGATGAAAGTGGGTTTGGAAGAGTGTCAACTTTAGGAAGTAATGATCCCACTATTTTGGAGGATGTTGAATCTTATTTGATGAATATGAAAGTGGATTTGGAAGAGTGTCAACTTTACTTAGTGACGATTCCACTATTTCGGAACAGGTTCCAATTGATTTTGAGAACAAAGTTGCTATCTATGATGATTATTGTGATGAATTGTATGCTATTAAGAATAATGATAACCATGAAACTTGTCATCATGATTTTAGTTTTCAATTGGATTATGCCTCACATGATAATTATTTGTTGAGTTTGCTCCCACTACTATTCATGAGAAGAAATTTGCTTATGTGGAGAGTAGTAAATTTTCTATGCTAGTAGATCATGAAAAGAATGATTTAGGTGCTGGTTATATTGTTGAACTCATTCATGATGCTACTGAAAATTATTATGAGGGAGGAACATATGCTTGTAGGAGTTGCAATAATGTGAAGTTTCCTCTCTATGTGCTTCAATTTTTGAACTTATGCTTGTTTTACCTTCCTATGCTAGTTGATCATTGTTCCCATAAGTTGTTTTCTCACAAAATCCCTATGCATAGGAAGTGGGTTAGACTTAAATGTGCTAGTCATATTCTTCATGTTGCTCTCTTTATGTTTCAATTCTTATCTTTTATGTGAGCATCATTGAAATCATCATGCCTAGCTAGAAAGGCGTTAAAGAAAAGCTCTTGTTGGGAGACAACCCAATATTTATCCTTAATGTTTTTGTGTGTACACATGATTATTCTACTGTATTAATCATGTTTTATAGCTTTTGTTTCAATAAAGTGGCAAGTAGAGTCTTTGGGAAGACTTGGGTGAAGTCTTTATGATCTTGCTGTAAAAAACAGAAACTTTAGCGCTCACGAGATTAGCTGCCATTTTTTACTGGATAATACTTTTAGGTTGATTATTTTTGCAGATGATTAATAGACAAATTCCTCAGGTCCAGAAATTTATTTCAGAATTTTTTGAGTTACAGAGGTATACGTTTGATATAGATTACTACAGACTGTTCTGTTTTTGACAGATTCTGTTTTCATTGTGTTGTTTGCTTATTTGATGCATCTATGGCTAGTATTAAGTGGTATGAACCATAGAGAAGTTAGAATACAGTAGATATTACACCAATATGAATAAATAATGAGTTCATTACAGTACCTAAGTGGTGGTTTTACTTTCTTATACTAACGGAGCTTACGAGTTTTGTTTTGAGTTTTGTGTGGTTGAAGTTTTCAAGTTTTGGGTAAAGATTCGATGGACTATGGAATAAGGAGTGTAAAGAGCCTAAGCTTGGGGATTCCCAAGGCACCCCAAGGTAATATTCAAGGACAACCAAGCAGCTAAGCTTGGGGATGCCCCGGAAGGCATCCCCTCTTTCGTCTTCGTTCATCGGTAACTTTACTTGGAGCTATATTTTTATTCGCCACATGATATGTCTTTTGCTTGGAGCGTCATTTTATTTTGTTAGTTTTCACTCGATGTTAGTTAGAATAATGTTTTGCATCTTTATTTTGAATAAAAAGTCAAGGATAGCCTTTGCCATGCTTATTTTGCTAGTATACATGTTGCTGTTTGAAAACAGAAAGTTTACCGCTGTTGCAAAAATTCCCTAGAAAAGTCAGAGAATGGTGTAATGTTGAATCTTTTTGCATATTAAGATCTGATAAATTTATTACAGAGGGAATTTTCTCTCATATTTTGTGTAGTTAGGTAAGTATTGATACTCTTGCATTCTTTACAGACTGTACTGTTTTGGCAGATTGCTGTTATGTTTGCATTGTTTGCGTATGTTTGCTTGTTTAATGATTCTATTTGAGGATAGGAGTATTAAATATGCAGAGACATTTAGTATTAAATGTTGAATAATAATGTTAGTGATTTGTTACAGTAGAAGATGATAAGGTTTTGCATTGGTTTATACTAACCTATCTCACGAGTTCTTGTTGAGTTTGTTGTCAATGAAGCTTTTGATAAAAAGAGAAACCATGATATGAGAGGAATTAAGGAGACATAAAAGCTCAAGCTTGGGGATGACCAAGGCACCCCAAGATAATATTTCAAGAAGTCTCAAGCATCTAAGCTTGGGGATGCCCCGGTAGGCATCCCACCTTTCTTCTTCGGCAATCATCGGTTAGTATCGGTTGAGCCTATTTTTTGCTTCTTCACATGAGTTATGCTATCCTTTCATTGTCATTTTATTTTGCTTTGCTTGCTGTTTGAATAAGATACCAAGATATGAAATTCTTTAATGAGAGAGAGTCTTTGCATAGTTGCATAATTATTTAGCTACTCTTTGAACTTCACTTATATCTTTCGGAGTAGTTTGTCGTTTGCTCTAGTGCTTCACTTATATCTTGTAGAGCACGGCGGTGGTTATCTTTTGAAGAAATTGCTAGTATCTCATGCTTCACTTATATTATTTTGAGAGTCTTAAATAGCATGGTAATTTGAATGAAAACTATCATAGGAAGTGAATTGGATGCTATGATCAATTTGTTGCTTGATAATTGTTTTGATATATAAAGGTAGTAATGTTAGGGTCATGCTAGTGGATAATTATGAAATTGAGAAATACTTTTGTTGAAGTTGGCAAATCCCGTAGCATGCACATATGGTAAAAGTTGTGTGACAAATTTGTTGCATGAGGTGCTCTTTTGAGTGTCTTCCTTATGAGTGGCAGTCGGGGATGAGCGATGGTCTTTTCCTACCAATCTATCCCTCTTGGGGCATGCGTAGTAGTACTTTGCTTCGAGGGCTAAGTAGACTTTTGCAATAAGTATATGAGTTCTTTATGACTAATGTGAGTCCATCGATATACGCACACTCATCCTTCCACTTTGCTAGCCTCTCTTATTACCGCGCAACTTTCGCCGGTATTGAACCCATTATTTACCTTCCTTAAAACAGCCACCATACCTACCTATTATGGCATTTCCATAGCCATTCTGAGATATATTGCCATGCAACTTTCCACCGTTCCGTTTATTATGACACGTTTCATCATTATCATATTTCTCTTTGCATGATCATGTAGTTGACATCGTATTTGTGGCAAGGCCACCTTCATAATTTTCATACATGTCGCTCTTGATTCATTGCATATCCCGGTATATCGCCGGAGGCATTCATATAGAGTCATATCTTGTTCTAGCTTTGAGTTGAAATTCTTGAGTTGTAAATCCATAAAAGTGTGATGATCTTCATTATTAGAGCATTGTCCCAGTGAGGAAAGAATGATGAAGACTATGATTCCCCCACAAGTTGGGATGATACTTCGGACTTTATAAAAATAAAAGAGGCCAAAGAAGCCCACCATAAAGAAAGAAAAAAAGAGAAAAGAAAAAAGGAAGAAAGAAAAAGAAAAAAAAGAGAAAAAAATAAAATGAGAGAAAAAGAGAGAAGGGACAATGCTACTATCTCTTTTTACACACTTGTGCTTCAAAGTAGCACCATGATCTTCATGATAGAGAGTCTCCTATGTTGTCACTTTCATATACTAAGTGGGAATTTTTTCATTATAGAACTTGGCTTGTATATTCCAATGATGGGCTTCCTCAAAATGCCCTAGGTCTTCGTGAGCAAGCAAGTTGGATGCACACCCACTTAGTTTCTTTTGTTGAGCTTTCATATATTTATAGCTCTAGTGCATCCGTTGCATGGCAATCCCTACTCACTCACATTGATATCTATTAATGGGCATCTCCATATAGCCCGTTAATACGCCTAGTTGATGTGAGACTATCTTCTCCCTTTTTGTCCTCACAAGCACCACTTTATGCCACCATAGTGCTATGTCCATGGCTTGCACTCATGTATTGCGTAAGAGTTGAAAAAGCTGAAGCGCGTTAAAAAGTATGAAACAATTGCTCGGCTCGTCATCGGGGTTGTGCATGATGGGAGTATTTTGTGTAATGAAAATGAAGCATGGCCTAACTATATGATTTTGTAGGGATAAGCTTTCTTTGGCTATGCTATTTTGATAGGACATGATTATTTGTTAGTATGCTCTGAAGCATTATTATTTTTATGTTTTATAAGCTTTTATCTTGAATCATTTGGATCTGAGCATTCATGCCACAATAAAGAGAAATTACATTGAGAATCATGCTAGGTAGCATTCCACATCAAAAATTATGTTTTTATCATTTACCTACTCGAGGACGAGCAGGAATTAAACTTGGGGATGCTTGATACGTCTCCAACGTATCTATAATTTTTTGATTGTTCCATGCTATTTTATTATCTGTTTTGAATATTTATGGGCTTTATTATACACTTCTATATTACTTTTGGGACTAACCTATTAACCAGAGGCCCAGCCCATATTGCTGTTTTATTGCCTGTTTCAGTATTTCGAAGAAAAGGAATATCAAATGGAGTCCAAACGGAATGAAACCTTCAGCAACGCGATTTTTTGCAAGATTATCATCCTGGAGACTTGGAATCCATGTCAGAAGATACTCGAGGAGCCTAGGAGATAGGGCCCCCCCACTGGGCGCGCCCCCTGTCCCCGTGGACCCCTCGAGCACCCCCCGACTAGGGCTGCAAACGAGTCGAGCTCGAGCGAGTTGGAGTTGGCTCAACTCAACTCATATGAAAATTCGAGCGAGCTCAAACTAAGTGAAGCTCGTGATTGAGCTGTAGAACATGACTCGTGCTCAACTTGTAACAATCTCGAGTCGATCTCGAGCTAGTTTCGAGCTAAATGTGATGGTAAAAATTATAAATCTATGGATGAAAAACAAAAAAGTTAAGATGAATATGTTGTGAACTTTTGTCAAAAATATAGGATATTTAACACATAGTCAACCACGTGCCATAATTAGGCCTAAATCTTCTCCGCACTTAATTAAGTTTCCATGTTCGTTGGTAAATAAAATGGAGAAAAATTATGGATAACATATATGGTAATAAATTATCTTATTCCCATTTAATATATGGCATGATCATTTAACATAATGATATTCTGTCGAGCTATCGAGCTAAAATCGAGCGAGCCAACATTGGCTCAAGATCAGCTTGTTTCTTGGTCGAGCTACATAAAGTGTTCAAACTCAGCTTATTTCTTTTCGAGTCGATCTCGAGTTGAGTCAAAAAACGAATCGATCTCGAGCGGCTCATGAGCCTCGAGCTTTTCTTGCAGCCCTACCCCCAACCGACTTCTTTCGCCTATATAGTCCCACGTACCCTAAAAACATCCACAGAGAAGATAGATCGGGAGTTCCGCTGCCGCAAGCCTCTGTAGCCACCAAAAACCTCTTGGGAGCCCTTTCCGGCACCCTACCAGAGGGGGGATCCTTCACCGGTGGTCATCTTCATCATCCCGGCGCTCTCCATGATGAGGAGGGAGTAGTTCACCCTCGAAGCTAAGGGTATGTACCAGTAGCTATGTGTTTGATCTCTCCCTCTCTCGTGTTCTCTCTATGGCACGATCTTGATGTATCCCAAGCTTTTCTATTGTAGTTGGATCTTATGATGTTTCTCCCCCTCTACTCTATTGTGATGAATTGAGTTTCCCCTTTGAAGTTATCTTATCGGATTGAGTCTTTTATGAGAACACTTGATGTATGTCTTGCCGTGCTTATCTGTGGTGACAATGGGATATCATGTGCCTCTTGATGTATGTTTTGGTGAACAACTTGCGGGTTCCACCCATGAACCTATGCATAGGGGTTGGCACACATTCTTGACTCTCCGGTAGAAACTTTGGGGCACTCTTTGAAGTACTTTGTGTTGGTTGAATAGATGAATTTGAGATTGTGTGATGCATATTGTATAATCATGCCCACGGATACTTGAGGTGACAATGGAGTATCTAGGTGACATTAGGGTTTTGGTTGATTTGCGTCTTAAGGTGTTATTCTAGTACAAACTCTTGAATAGATTGATCTGAAAGAATAACTTTGAGGTGGTTTTGTACCCTTCCATAATCTCTTTGTTTGTTCTCCGCTATTAGTGGCTTTGGACTGACTCTTTGTTGCATGTTGAGGGCTTGTTATATGATCTATCTATGTTATTATTGTTGAGAGAACTTGCACTAGTGAAACTATGAACCCTAGGCCTTGTTTCCTATAATTGCAATACCATTTACGCTCACTTTTATTGCTTGTTACCTTGCTTTTTTTTATTATTTCAGATTACAAAAACCTTTATCTACCATCCATATTGCACTTGTATCACCATCTCTTCGCCAAACTAGTGCACCTATACAATTTACCATTGTATTGGGTGTGTTGAGGACACAAGAGACTCTTTGTTATTTGGTTGTAGGGTTGTTTGAGAGAGACCATCTTCATCCTACGCCTCCTACGGATTGATAAACCTTAGGTCATCCACTTGAGGGAAATTTGCTACTGTCCTACAAACCTGTGCACTTGCAGGCCCAACAACGTCTATAAGAAGAAGGTTGAGTAGTAGACATCATTGGGTTATTCCCACGAGGAGTGGACTCCGCTCCTCACTCATGAGAAAATGGCCAGTAACCGGGATGCCCAGTCCCATGCTCAAATCAGAATAATTGCAAACAAAACTCCCCCAGGATTGTTTATAGTTGGAGGCACCCGTTGTTTTGGACAAGCCATGGATTGATGCTTGTTGGTGGTGGGGGAGTATAAACTTTACCATTATGTTTGGGAACCGCCTATAATGTGTGTAGCATGGAAGATATCGAGATCTCTTGGTTGTTATGTTGACAATGAAAGTATGCCACCCAAAATATTATTTATCTCTGTTTCAAAACTCGAGCTCTGGCATCTCTGCAAATCCGTGCTTCCCTCTGCGAAGGGCCTATCTATTTACTTTTATGTTGAGTCATCATCATCTTATTAAAAAGCACCAGTTGGAGAGCACCGCTGTCATTTGCATGCATTACTATTAATTTATATTGAGTATGACTGGATCTCTTTTACCATGAATTACAATGTCTAGTCAGTCCTTGATCTTCAGGGGTGCTCTGCATTTATGTTTTGCGGTCTCAGAAAGGGCTAGCAAGATACCATGTTGATATATCATGTTATGATTATTTTGAGAACGTGTTGACATCCAAGATTTATTATTATTCCTCGCTAGTTGATTATGTCATTGATATGAGTAAACATGAGACCTAATGTTATTGTGAATGTGGTTAGTTCATAATCTTTGCTGAAAACTTGAATGCCGGCTTTACATATTTGCAACAACAAGAGCAAACTGAGTTTTTAAAAGTTTTCTTTATCACTTTCAGTTTGTCAACTGAATTGCTTGAGGACAAGCAAATGTTTAAGATTGGCGGAGTTGATAAGTCTCCATCGTATCTACTTTTCCAAACACTTTTGCCCTTGTTCTGGACTCTAACTTGCATGATTTGAATGGAAGTAACCCGGAGTAATGCTGTTTTCAGCAGAATTGCCATAGTGTTATTTTTGTGCAGAAATAAAAGTTCTCGGAATGACCTAAAACATCATGGAGAATATTTTTTGAATTAATAAAAAAATACTTGCGAAAGAATCAAGACCAGGGGGGACACACCATGTCCACGAGGGTGGGGGGCGCGCCCCCCTGCCTCGTGGCCCCGCTGAGGCTCCACCGACCTCAACTCAAACTCCATATATTCACGTTCGGGGAGAAAAAACCCTGAGAGAAGGATTCATCACGTTTTACGATATGGAGCCGCCGCCAAGCCCTAATCTCTCTCGGGAGGGCTGATCTGGAGTCCGTTCGGGGCTCCGGAGAGGGGAATCCGTCGCCGTCGTCATCATCAACCATCCTCCATCACCAATTTCATGAGGCTCACCGCCGTGCGTGAGTAATTCCATCGTAGGCTTGCTGGACGGTGATGGGTTGGATGAGATTTACCATGTAATCGAGTTAGTTTTGTTAGGGTTTGATCCCTAGTATCCATTATGTTCTAAGATTGATGTTGCTATGACTTTGCTATGCTTAATGCTTGTCACTAGGGCCTGAGTGCCATGATTTCAGATCTGAACCTATTATGTTTCCATGAATATATGTGAGTTCTTGATCCTATCTTGCAAGTCAATAGGCACCTACTATGTGTTATGATCCGGCAACCCCGAAGTGACAATAATCGGGACCACTCCCGGTGATGATCGTAGTTTGAGGAGTTCATGTATTCACCAAGTGTTAATGCTTTGGTCCGGTACTCTATTAAAAGGAGGCCTTAATATCCCTTAGTTTCCAATAGGACCCCGCTGCCACAGGAGGGTAGGACAAAATATGTCATGCAAGTTCTTTTCCATAAGCACGTATGACTATATTCGGAATACATGCCTACATTACATTGATGAACTGGAGCTAGTTCTGTGTCACCCTATGTTATAACTGTTGCATGAGGAATCGCATCCGACATAATTATCCATCACTGATCCAATGCCTACGAGCTTTTCACGTATTGATCTTTGCTTAGTTACTTTACCGTTGCCACTGTTACAATCACTACAAAACTGCTACTATTACTTTTGCCACTGTTACCATTACTTCCATATTACTTTGCTACTAAATACTTTGCTGCAGACATTAAGTTTTCAAGGTGTGGTTGAATTGACAACTCAACTGCTAATACTTGAGAATATTGTTTGGCTCCCCTTGTGTCGAATCAATAATTTTGGGCTGAATACTTTATCCTCAAAAACTGTTGTGATACCCTATACTTGTGGGTTATCACACCCTTGCAGCCGTTCATTATGTGTAACTTACTAATCATCGCACAAGAGTACTCGCAGACGCACCGTGTGCGATACTCCTAGCCACCACAAGCAACTAGTTTGCATTTTTTCAAAGTTTTTTGTACAAACAGAATCACACACGAACTTACTATAGTAACCGTCTATGTTATAATTTCTCATCGCAAAAAGTTCATCTGAGTGGGCTGTTTGCTGCGTATCACACACATCTGGCTTACACAAATCGTTTGTGTTCTATTGGCTGATCGTAAATGCCGCATATCACACACATCTTGTTAAGATGAACCGTTTATGTTATCTTCCCTAATCGAAAACAGTTTGTCTGAGTGAACCGTATGCAGTATATCACACACACCTTTATCTGCCTGAACATTTCTGTTGCATTCCATAATAGCACACAGTTCATCGGGGGGACCTGTATGCCGTATATCCCACACACATTCATATGGCTGCCCGTTTATGTTGTTCTTCCTCATTACAAACAGTTCTGCTGGGTCAACTGTATGCCCAGCATCGCACACGTAACTAAAATCTGAACCATGTTTGATGTCTCCACCATCGCAAACGTTTTGCACCTTTTTTGATGGTTTTTTCACACCACCATTTGCGATTATTGCATCACACACAGCTTCATCGAAGGGTCTCTGATCGTAGTGTTGCGTTAGCAGCATCCTGCAGTAGTGGGACCCTTGGTCCCATAGGTGGCCATGGTTTCCCACGACACTGTTGTGCTGAGGGAACTCATCTACTACCTCGACGTCTTGCTGGATCAGGAAGGTGTGGGACGTCACTAAGCTGATCTTGTGCAGAACACGGAGGTGCCGTGCGTTCGGCACTTGATCGGTTGAAGCACGAAGAAGTTCGACTACATCAACCGCGTTGTAAAACGCTTCCGCTTACGGTCTATGAGGGTACGTAGACACACTCTCCCCCTTGTTGCTATGCATCTCCATGGATAGATCATTGCATGTGCGTAGATTTTTTTGTTTTCCATGCAACTATTACCAATAGTGGCATCACGAGCCAGGTCTATGCGTAGATGATACGCATGAATAGAACACAAAGAGTTGTGGGCAGTGATAGTCATACTGCTTACCACCAACGTCTTATTTTGATTCGGCTGTATTGTGGGATGAAGCAGCCCGGACTAACCTTACATGTCCATGTACATGAGCCGGTTCCACCGACAGACATGCAACTAGTTTTGCATAAAGGTGGAGTGCGGGTGTCTGTTTCCCCGACTTTAGTTGAATCGAATTTGACTATGGTTGGTCCTTGAAGAAGGTTAAAACAACAAACTTGACGAATTACAGTTGTGGTTTTTGCTATATGTCAGTGGGAACCGACACCTATGGGATCACTGGAATCCCTTCTACGGTTGTGGGGTGCGGGATCGCGAGAAGAGCGGGACTAGCAGACGACACAGAGGGATTTACCCAGGTTCGGGCCGCAAAGATGCGTAAAACCCTACGATCCTGCTTTGGTGGTTATATTAGTGTTCTTGAGCTCTCGAACTAGCTCTGGGTGCTGTGGGGTTCAAAAGAGCCGAAATCCCCTCTCTATGTACCATGGGCCTCCTTTTATAGGCGAAAGGGGCTGCCATAGTGGCACACAGGTGGTGGAAAGTGCTACAGCGTTGCGAGGTTATCGCTAGTATTACAGGACAAGACGCATTCAATGCGAGGCTTAGGTGTCCCTTCGCTTTATTGGGGACGGGGGTGAGGCCCGTCCCGTCCGTCGCCGCCCCCCTCGCTTCGACACGTGCCCTGGCCAGCGATGCATGCAGTGCCATGTAGGCAGGCAGGCAGCTGAGGTGGCGCGGTGGTGGAGCCTTCACGAAGGATTGCATGCTGCCACGCAGGTGCCTGCCCAGCTGGCTGGGCTGGCAGCTGCGTGGGAACGACGGTGAGTGAGGAAGTCCTGGACTAGGGGGTGTCCGGATAGCCGAACTATCATCATCGGCCGGACTCCAAGACTATGAAGATACAAGATTGAAGACTTCGTCCCGTGTCCGGATGGGACTTTCCTTGGCGTGGAAGGCAAGCTTGGCGATACGGATATGTAGATCTCCTACCATTGTAACCGACTCTGTGTAAGCCTAGCCCTCTCCGGTGTCTATATAAACTGGATGGCTTTAGTCCGTAGGACGAACAACAATCATACCATAGGCTAGCTTCTAGGGTTTAGCCTCCTTGATCTCATGGTAGATCTACTCTTGTAATACCCACATCATCAATATCAATCAAGCAGGACGTAGGGTTTTACCTCCATCAAGAGGGCCCGAACCTGGGTAAAACATCGTGTCCCTTGTCTCCTGTTACCATCCGCCTAGACGCACAGTTCGGGACCCCCTACCCGAGATCCGCCGGTTTTGACACCAGCATTGGTGCTTTCATTGAGAGTTCCTCTGTGTCGTCACCGATAGGCTCGATGGCTTCTCCGATCATCAACAATGACGCAGTCCAGGGTGAGACCTTCCTCCCTGGACAGATCTTCGTTTTCGGCGGCTTTGCACTGCGGGCCAATTCGCTTGGCCATCTGGAGCAGATCGAAAGCTACGCCCCTGGCCGTCAGGTCAGATTTGGAAGTTTGAACTTCACGGCTGACATCCGCGGGGACTTGATCTTCGATGGATTCGAGCCACAGCCGAGCACGCCGCACTGTCACGACAGGCATGACTTAGCTCTGCAGCCGGAAAATGACCTGGAGGCCGCACACGAGTCCGCTCCGATCTTCAATTCAGAGCCGGCTGCGCAGATCGAGGACGGGTGGCTAGACACCGCCTCAGGGGCTGCAGCCTCTACGGCGATAGAGCCAAACACTGACCTTGTCCCTCATGAAGCTCGTGATTCCGAGGTGCCGGACTCCTCGCCGGACTCCGAACCTCCCGCGCCCCCTCCAGTCGAATCCGATTGGGCGCCGGTCATGGAGTTCACCGCTGCGGACATCTTTCAACACTCACCTTTCGGCGACATTTTGAGTTCGCTAAAGTATCTGTTGTTATCAGGAGAGCCCTGGCCGGACTGCGGTCAGGACGGTTAGGATGCGGACGGCGAAGAAATTCAAAGCCCACCCACCACCCACTTAGTAGCCACTATCGACGATCTAACCGACATGCCAGACTTCGACTCCGAAGACATCGAAGGTATGGATGGCGATGCCGGAGACGACCAAGAACCAGCGCCTACTGGGCACTGGAAAGCCACCTCATCATATGACATATACATAGCGGATATCCCAAAGGATGGGAAAGGCGAAGGAACAGCGGAGGATGACCCCTCCAAGAAACAGCCCAAGCGCCAGTGTTAGCGGCGCCGCTCTAAATCCCGCCACAGCAAGAATGGAGATTCCGGCACCGGAGATAATAACACCCCAGACAGTGCCGAAGACAACCCCCTCCAGCAAGATTCAGCGCAGGAGGACGGAGACGCCAGCCCTCATGAGAAAGCAGCAGACGAAGAAGTAGAGGATTACATGCCTCCCTCCGGAGATGAGGCAAGCCTCGACGACGACAAATTCGTCGTGCCTGAGGATCCCGTCGAACAAGAGCCTTTTAAACGCAGGCTTATGGCCACGGCAAACAGCCTCAAGAAAAAGCAGCAGCAGCTTAGAGCTGATCAAGATCTGCTAGCCGACAGATGGACAGAAGTCCTTGCGGCCGAAGAGCATGAGCTCGACCGCCCCTCCAAAAGCTACCCTAAATGCAAGCTGCTCCCCCGATTAGAGGAGGAGGCATATGAACCTGCATCACCAGCAGACAATACGGCTGACCGACCACCCCGTGGCCGCGATAGAGAGGCCTCTAGGCCCTCCACCAGAACCGTACACCGACATCACTCGAAAAGCACAAGGCCACAGGGGAATGCTCTGGACTTGCGAGATATATTGGAGGATAAGGCAAGACAATCAAGATCGATCTATGGATCGCGTGGGCGCCCCATGATACGCGACGACAACCGTCGCGCCGGACACAGTAAGTCCGGCCGGGCCGAACAAAATATACAAAGCTCTTTTGAACTCCATCATGATATCGCCCAATACAGAGGCGCCGCACACCCACTATGCTTCACAGATGAAGTAATGGATCATCAAATCCCCGAAGGGTTTAAACCCGTGAACATTGAATCTTATGATGGCACAACAGACCCCGCGGTTTGGATCGAGGAGTATCTCCTTCATATCCACACGGCCCGCGGTGATGATCTCCACGCCATCAAATATCTCCCACTCATTGGTTAAGGACCAGCCCGGCATTGGCTTAACAGCCTGCCAGCAGAGTCAATTGGGAGTTGGGAAGACCTGGAAGCCGCATTCCTCGATAACTTCCAAGGCACGTACGTGCGACCACCAGACACTGACGACCTAAACCATATAATTCAGCAGCCAGACGAATCGGCCAGACAATTCTGGACAAGGTTCTTAACCAAGAAAAATCAAATCGTCGATTGTCCGGATGCGGAGGCCCTCGCGGCTTTCAAACATAACATCCGCGACGAGTGGCTTGCCCGACACCTGGGACAAGAAAAGCCGAAATCCATGGCAGCCCTCACATCACTCACGACCCGCTTCTGCGCGGGAGAGGACAGCTGGCTAGCACGCAACAACAACCTCAGTAAAAATTCTGGCAGTCCGGATATCAAGGACCGCAATGGCAGGCCGGGTCGCAACAAAAACAAACTCCGCATTAACGGTGACAATAATGAGGATACGGCAGTCAATGCCGGATTCAGAGGCTCTAAACCCGGTCAACGGAAAAAGCCATTCAAAAGAACTACTCCGGGTCCGTCCAATTTGGACCAAATACTCGACCGCTCGTGCTAGATACACGGCACCCCCGAAAAGCCAGCTAACCACACCAACAGGGACTGTTGGGTATTCAAGCAGGCAGGCAAGTTAATTGCCGAAAACAACGACAAGGGGCTGCATAGCAACGACGAGGAAGAGACCCGACCGCTGAACAATAGAGGACAGAAGGGTTTCCCCCCACAAGTGCGGACGGTGAACATGTTATACGCAACCCACATACCCAAAAGGGAGCGGAAGCGTGCACTCAGGGATGTATACGCGATGGAGCCAGTTGCCCCGAAGTTCAATCCATGGTCCTCCTGCCCAATCACTTTTGACCGAAGGGACCACCCCACCAGCATCCGCCACGGCGGATTCGCCGCATTGGTTTTAGACCCAATCATTGATGGATTTCACCTCACCAGAGTCCTGATGGACGGCGGCAGCAGCCTGAACCTGCTTTATCAGGATACAGTGCACAAAATGGGCATAGACCCCTCAAGGATTAAACCTACAAAGACGACCTTTAAAGGCATGATACCAGGTGTAGAGGCCAATTGTACAGGCTCAGTTACACTGGAAGTGGTATTCGGATCCCCGGATAACTTCCGAAGCGAAGAGTTAATCTTCGACATAGTTCCGTTCCACAGTGGCTATCATGCTCTGCTCGGACGCACCGCGTTTGCAAAGTTCAACGCGGTACCGCACTACACATACCTTAAGCTCAAGATGCCAGGCCCTCGAGGAGTCATCACGGTCGATGGAAACATTGAACGCTCTCTCCGAACGGAGGAACATACAGCGGCTCTCGTGGCAGATGTACAGTACAGCCTCTTAAGGCAATTCTCGAGTCCGGCCGTTAAGCGGCCGGACACGGCTAAACGCGCCCGGAGTAACCTACAACAAGACCACCTGGCACGTTCTGAGCACGCGTAGCAATGCGGCCCCAACCCTAGCCCCTACAAAATTTCAAGACGGGTCCTTCGTGTACATCATTAAGCTCTGAAGATACCATGGGCATAGGGGGAGGGGCACGACCACGATAGGCCCAGAATGCGGCTTAACCACACCAGGGGCTCTCAAATGTGTCATTCTTTTTTCTTTTCTTTTTTTTTACCCACAGGACCCCGTTCATCAGATGCCCTGTCCGGCAGTAGACCTGCCGAACTCACGATGCAACAGCCAGGGAAGGAGAAAGGCTATGACGAATATCCAGGTGGTCTCCATTATGAGCATTAAATCTGTTTTATACACCATTCCGCAGCCTACCCCTGGAGGGGGACATGTTTAATAGTCCCATCCCTTGCTTATCGTGCCATTTGTATCGTTCTGCATTCACAACAGTATTTCTTGAATAAACAATGCACCTTTTTGCTTACAATTGCATTCCTTTCTTATACATATGTTCATTTATGACATGTTGCATCCGTACACTTTGGTATGGCTAAATACACCAGGGGCTTATGTTTCCCGCATCATGGTGCGATAAGTCCGAACACTTTCACAAGTGCGGCACCCCGAACTTATAGCATTATATGCATCGGCTCCGAATCATGTCTTGGGTCAATAGTTGGGTTTGCCCGGCTGCCATGTTTTGGTACCTTATGTTCCGTTGTATCGGCTAAGGTAGCACTGGGAGAACCACTGCGATTGCGCCCCAGTTGAGCTGGGCGAGCGCCTCAGTGGAGAAAGCTAAAACTGACCATCATGATGAGGCGAGAGCCGGTCGCTGTTCGAGAGGTTTTTTCGAGTCCCTAAAGACTTATGCTGCTTAGAGCGAGGAACCGGCTTCGTCCGGCCCAGGCGTGGATAGCGCCCCAAATTCGACCTTCCGAACACTAGGGGCTTCGCCGAAATTTAAAATTATAGAATTCTATGGCTAAGTGAGAGTGTTCAAGCATTATAAGTCCGATTGCCTTGTTCGTTGTGTTGAGCGCCTCCCTAGATGGACCCAAAAATGGGAACAAGAGTGCTCAAATTTATCCCGAACACCCCAGCACTCGTGGCATGAGGGCCGAAGCCGACGACTTGCCATCTCTCAGATTTGATAAATGGCCGCACAGAAGGTAATATTTTAAATTAACAAGCGTTGCTTAGTGCATATGAACAAAGTTTTCAGCGCACAGGATAACCAAATGCGAGTCTACTCAAATATTACATCTTTGGAGCACTCACCCGCAATAGTGCGGGCACCCTTCAGAACAGTCTTATAATACATCTCGGGAGTACGATACTCCTTGCCCAGCGGTGGTGCATCCGTCACTAGCTTCTCAGCATCCATCTTGCCCCAGTGCACCTTTGCACGGGCAAGGGCCCGACGGGCACCTTCGATACAGGCGGAGTGCTTGATGACTTCAACCCATGGACACGCATCCACCAGCCGCCGCACCAGGCCGAAGTAGCTCCCAGGCACGGCCTCCTTAGGCCACAACCAAACTATGAGGCCCCTCATGGCCTGTTCGGCCACCTTGTGGAGCTCGACCAGCTGCTTCAGCTGGTCGCTGAGGGGCACCGGATGTCCGGCCTCAGCATACTAAGACAAGAAGACCTTCTCCGTCGAGCTCCCCTCCTCGGCCCGGTAGAAAGTGGTAGCATCGGACACGCTGCGAGGAAGATCTGCGAACGCTCCTGGAGAGCTCCGTATTCGGGTAAGTGATAGGTAATTTACACTCACATGCTTACTTTGCATGAAAAATGCCTTACCCGCTGCTATTTTCTTCAACGCCTCGATTTCTTGGAGGGCCTTGTAGGCTTCGGCCTTAGCGGCTTTGGCACTCTCAAGAGCCGATGCAAGATCGGACTCTCGAGTCTTCGAGTCACGCTCCAGGCTCTCATGTTTTTCCACGAGATTCTGGAGCTCTTGTTGTACCTCCGCTACCCGCGCCTCCTGCTTCTCTCGCTCGGTGCGCTCCGTGGCTGCATTACGTTCGGCCGCGGACACCGCCTCCTTCAGGGTCGTCACCTCGGTCGTGGCACCTGCAATACCCATGTTATCCTTGTCAATTTTCTTGCAACCAAATCCTTTTCTGTAAGGTACAATCTTAATACGGTGTTATTCACCTTCCTTGCCCTCGAGCTGCTTCTTGGCATGGCCGAGCTCGTTCTCGGACCGCTCGAGGCTTTGCTTCAAAGTATTGACCTCCGCAGTCAGTGCGGCAGAGCTCAGCAGCACAGCCTGCAACCCCATATTGACATATTTCATGACTCCTGTGTATATCTTTTTAGATCCTCAGTCCGACTTTTCTTTCCGAATACCGAACTGAGCATCAGGGGCTACTGTCTATGCGGTACTATTCTACATATATCAAAATTCTTACCTCAAAGCCTGTTAGAAGGCTGCTGCAGGCTTCGGTCAGCCCGCTCTTGGCAAGCTGAACCTTCTGAATCACCGCACTCATGAAGGTGCGGTGTTCCTCTTCGATGGAGGCGCCGTTGAGCGCCTCCAGCAAGCTATCCGGCGCCTCTGGTTGAACGGAGGCCGCTGGCGTCGCGGTCTTGCCCTTCTTACGAAGGGGCCGCCCGTCGGACTCCGGAGCCACTTCAGGTTCCGGTGCGGAGTCCGGCGCAAAGTCCGGGAGGTTGCCCTGCAGCACCTTCGGGGCCTCCTCCTCCTGGCGGGTCCCTTCCCGGGATCCCACCTCGGCATCGTCTGCATCACGGGGGGTGGAGGCGGTCGGAAGGGAATCCATATCCGACGCACCCAAGGACCCGCTCGACGAAGCGGGAAAATCATCCTTGGGCGGACTGCAGGGTTGTATGCGGCATTAGAAAGACACTATGTGGCGAAAAGAAAAACCATGAAGTTATTCAGGAGTCCGGATACTTACGATCTCGCCAGGGGCTTGGTCCTTGGAGGCCAATCCTCGTCGTTATCACTGGCATTGGCGGAGTAGTCCGGGGGAAGAGTCTTTCCCTTCTTGGACCCTCGGCCTCCCGCATTGGGGAAGCCTTCCTTTTCTTCCCTCCCCCCGCTAGGGGAGAGGCCTTCTTCTTCTCCTCCTCGCCTTTGTGGGAGGAGTCTGCCTCGGAGTCATCGTCCGATGACACCTGAAAACGGGAACTCTTCCGAGTGCCCATGGCCTTCTTCTTGGCCTTCTTCTCTAGCACCACGTGGGGTGCCGGAGCCAGCAGCCCCGTTAAGCGGGCGTCCGCTGGGTCCTCTGGCAACGGGGCCGGACAGATAGTCTGTTCAGCCTTCTTCAGCCAGTCCTGTCAAAGGAGAGGGAGTTTAGATCCCGCATAGAGTCAAACTATGGAAAACAAGTGTCCCGTAAAGGGCAAAATCGCTTACCTCGCTAGCCGGACGCTGCGAGCTGAATCCGTGATCTTCGGTAGCGGATGCGGGGGCCTCGGCACCTTTAAACAACACCCTCCAGACATCTTCATACATAGTGTCGAAGAGCCCGCTCAAAGTCTGGTGCTGCGCCGAATTGAACTCCCACATACTGAAGCCCCGTCGTTGGCACGGGAGAATCTGGCGGATAAGCATGACCTGGACTACATTGACAAGCTTGAGCTTCTTGTTCACTAGCTTTTTGATGTAGGCTTGGAGTCCGGTCAGCTCCTCCGAATCACCCCATGTTCGGCCGCTCTCTTTCCAGGAGGTGAGCCGTATGGGGATGCCAGATCTGAATTCGGGGGCCGCTGCCCATTCAGGGTCACGTGGCTCGGTGATGTAGAACCACCCCGATTGCCACCCCTTAATGGTTTCCACGAAAGTGCCCTCGAGCCAAGTAACGTTGGGCATCTTGCCCACCATGGAGCCTCCGCACTCCGCTTGGCTGCCCTTTACCACCTTCGGCTTGATACTGAAGGTCTTGAGCCACAAGCCGAAGTGGGGCTGGATGCAAAGGAAGGCCTCACACACGACGATAAACGCCGAGATATTGAGGATAAAATTCGGGGCTAGATCATGGAAATCCAGGCCGTAGTAGAACATGAGCCCCCGGACAAAGGGATGGACTGGGAAGCCCAGTCCGCGGAGGAAATGGGGAAGAAATACTACCCTCTCGTGGGGCCTAGGGGTGGGGATGAGCTGTCCCTCGTCGGGGAGCCGGTGCACGATGTCGCTGGACAGATATCCGGTGCTGCGCAGCTTCTGGATGTGCCCCTCCGTAACGGAGGAGGCCATCCACTTGCCTCCGTCTCCGGACATAGTTGGAGAAGGTTGAGGTGAGATGTGCGGACTTGGGGCGCTGGAGCTCGAGTTCGCGGAGATGGATAAGCCAAGGAGGAAGAAGGTGCAGGTAAAAGGGTTGGATCTTTATCCCCTTATATGGGCGGACGGAAACATGCGTCCCCACCGGCCTGATAAAACTCGCTTATCTCCCAAGCGCCGCAATCAATGGCGCGGTTGGGTTACCCACGTCCGTATTGATGGGAATCCCGGAATAAGGGGAACACGATCTCTGCTTCGACAAGACGTGCCAAGGAAACAGCTTCGCTAAACACGCTGAGGTGGTACAATAAAAACGATTTGAGTAAAGGCTTGGTAGTGGTGTGACGTCACGCCACCAAATACGTCAGCAGATTGAACTTGTGTAAATATTATTCTCTCTACGGTGCTATGTGGAATTTATTTTGCAGAGCCGGACACTATCCTGGTGTTCACAATCTTCTATAAATTATTCGGAGAAGGAACCCGCCTTGCAATGCCGAAGACAACATGCGCGCCGGACTCATTGTCATTGAAGCCTGGTTCAGGGGCTACTGAGGGAGTCCTAGACTGGGGGGTGTTCGGATAGCCGAACTATCATCATCGGTCGGACTCCAAGACTATGAAGATACAATATTGAAGACTTCGTCCCGTGTCCGGATGGGACTTTCCTTGGCGTGGAAGGCAAGCTTGGCAATACGGATATGTAGATCTCCTACCATTGTAACCGACTCTGTGTAACCCTAGCCCTCTCTGGTGTCTATATAAACCGGATGGCTTTAGTCCGTAGGACGAACAGCAAGCATACCATAGGCTAGCTTCTAGGGTTTAGCCTCCTTGATCTCGTGGTAGATCTACTCTTGTAATACCCACATCATCAATATCAATCAAGCAGGACGTAGGGTTTTACCTCCATCAAGAGGGCCTGAACCTGGGTAAAACATCATGTCCCTTATCTCCTGTTACCATCCACCTAGACGCACAGTTCGGGACCCCCTACCCGAGATCCGCCGATTTTGACACCGACGGTGAGGATTTGGCTGGTGCGGGCCTGGCAGTGGCCTTGCTGGTGCACTTGGCGAGGGTCTTGTCGGGTGACCTGGCAAGGGTCTTGCCGGGTGGCCCGGCAACAGTCTTGCCATGGCGCGCTGGCTTCCCCGGCAAGGATCTTGCTGGTGGCCCTGTGGGTTTCTTCGGTGAGGATGGTTGCCTTCCTATCCTCTTTTGATCTTGAGCATCCTATGTCTTCACAAAGATCTGCATGCCACCACGGAGGTGCCTCCCGAGCCTTGTTCCAATGCATCTGTTTAGTGTTGGTGGGCTCAAGGGTGGCTCGCTCGGTTGCCGTAGGCAAGCTGCCCCGGCAAGGGCCTTGCCAGGGCTGCTGAGGCTGCCCCGACAAGGGTCCTTGCCGGGGGAACTTGCTACGCCTATCCAATCTTTGTGGCATTGATCCTTGTTGTTGCTTTGTTTGTCCTTGTGGCTTCGGCTTCTCTCCGGCTTCCCTTTCCTGCCGTGTATGTGCGTGACCGTGGCGGGTGGCTCTGACTGTCCGTGCACAAGTAAAGGGGTCAAAAGCAGAGCCCCTACTTTTGTACACCGACAGGAGCCCCTGGGCCTGGGCCACACATAGGCGCAACACGTTGTTGGGCCAGGCCCAGAATGGTGCGCGGGCAGTTGGGGCAGATTTTTACCGCGGCCACTGTTCCTCCGTTGCGCTTCCCTACGACCTGCGTCAGATGCACGGCATGGGGGAGCGTGCGTGAAGTGGGAGGCATGCGTGGGATGGCGACCGCACGCATGCGTCGCGTCGTAGTTAATGGGAAAGAGGCGGCCCGTGCCTTCCCCATAAGAAGGAATAACCGCGGGCGCGCTGCTCACTTTCCCCCTTCCCTGCGCCTTCCTCAATCTTGAAAACCGCCGCCCCCTTTCTTCCTCCTCGAGCCCCCTGCTTTCGATCATCATTGACGCGCTCCCGCCATCGCCCGCCTTCTGCGACCGCAATGGCGCCCAAATCCACCAAAGGAAAGGGGGTAGCCAGAGATGCCGGCGCAGCGGAGCCGTCGGAGAGTGAACTGGTGGCGCGACGGGCGTAGTCCGCCCTCTTTCCCTCGACGGTTGACGTGCCAATGCTCCGGGAGTACTACAAGCTTCTGTGGAGCGTGAAGACGGGGGGGAGAAACGATGGGGCACCCGGCCACGCGCGTCGTCCCTGCCAGCGTCGGGCCCGCTCCAAATCGGTACCCTTTCTTTGTCGACTATTTCTCTTGCGGGCTTTGTACCCCTTTCTCTAATTTCTTCAAGGACATCATGCACACCTTCGGCTTCCGCCTTCTGGATTTTACCCCAAATCTCGTGGCGTGCATGGCCCTTTTCACACACCTCTACGAGGGCTTCATCGGGGTCCATCCCAATACGGCGCTCTTCCGCCACTACTTCTCCCCTCGGATCCAAAAGGGAGGCGCCATCATCGGCATCGTTGCTTGGATCCCCAGGGCCAAGGGAGCATACCCGGACGGCGCCATGAAGGAGAGGTGGAAGAGTGGCGGGGCCGGTGGTGCTTCATCGAAGAGGAGAACCCGCTGGCGTTCTGTGAAGTCTGTCGGGTGGCGCCGGTCCGTGGAAAGGACTGGGGCAACGTCGACATTGACGACGAGAAGCTCACGGTCGCCACCACCAGAATCCTCTGGCTTACCCGGGCCGGGCTCACCCTTGAGATGATCGGCGCGGACTTCATCCGCCGCCGGATCGCTCCTCTGCACAACAAGGGAAGGCCGGCCTGACTTTTTGTCAATGCTGCTGATATCATGAGGCTCCGCCCCAGCCTCGACCATAATCTGACGGTGCTGAGGCACACCCATTTCTGCCAGCGGATTTTCCAGCTTGAGGTGAATGAAGAAGGCGAGGTCGAGCGGTCCGGCAAGGTGGCAAGGGCTGCCGCGAAGGCCGGCAAGGTAGACAAGGAGCCTGTCTTCAAGCTGCCGGCGGCAGTGGTCCTGCTCAGCAACAACTCTTGCCGGTCGGAGATCATCGCCATGATGCCACTCTTGCCGAGCTGGGTTGAGCCTGACGAGCTCAAGGTGCAGGAGTCCTTCGACACCTTGCACGAGGTGTACGTTGCCTCCAAGCCGCGGCTTGTCCATGATACTTCTCAGGAGGAGTTGGACTACATCGCCGCCAGGTTGCGGGAGGCAAGGCTCGCCGAGGAGTCGGCAAAGCTTCCCGCGGAGACCTCAAGAACAAAAGTAACTACTCATAAATGATATTAATGCTGAAGCTCAGAGGGGTATTAAATATCATAATGGATCTGAACATATAATCTTCCACCAAATAAACCATATAGTAATCAACTACAAGATGTAATCAACACTACTAGTCACCCACATGTACCAATCTGAGGTTCCGGTACAAAGATTGAACATAAGAGATGAACTAGGGTTTGAGAGGAGATGGTGCTGTTGAAAATGTTGATGAAGATTGGCCTCCCAAAGATGAGAGGGTTGTTGGTGATGGCGATGGCTTCGATTTCCCCCTCTGGAAGGGATGTTCCCCCGACGGAATTGCTTTGCCAGAGGGCAAAAGTGCTCCGACCCAAGTTCCGTCTCGAGACGGCGGCACTCAGTCCCGAAAGTCCTCTCCTAATTTTTTCTAGGTCAAAATGACTTATATACCAGAAGATGGGCATTGGAGGTGGGCTAGTAGCGCGCCCTGGTGTCTTGTGTCACCAGGTGCCCCCCTCCGGTAGTTATTTGCTCCAGTATTTTTTTATTTATTCCAAAACAATTCTCCGTAAATTTTCAACTCATTTGGAGGTGTGCAGAATATGTATCTCTGACATGACTTTTTCAGGTCCAGAATTCCAGGTGCCGACATTCTCCTTCTTTGTGTAAACCTTGCATATTATGAGAGAAAAGGCATTAGAACTACTCCATAAAGCATTATTATGCATAAAAACATTATAAATAACAATAGGAAATCATGATGCAAAATGGACGTATCATTTAACTAGAACTATACTTATTCCCAAAACTATTTAAAACATAATAGTGCAATTTAACAAACCGTCACTAATGTAGTATGACCAAAAATAATCATAGGTAGAGAATTGACCTAAACCATGGAAAATGAAACTTCCCATTCAGGGCTAACTAATACTCTATCCAACTTCTCCATAACAAGATATGCTTTCTTACTAGAACAACTACACAATCTACCAGAAATTTCAGTCACTTTCAAATCTTTATTCCGAATAATAACACTAAAAAGATGTGACCATTTACTAGTTTCCCTATTTTTGCTTGCTCTACCTAGGAAAATTTATTACAGCTTAAAAGCATGGACCAACTCAACTAGAAACAATCTTTTTCCTAATATGAGATTTACCATAAACATACATTAAATTCCACATGGCACCAATATATTTTAACTTAACCAATGATCTTACGTAAAACATTCCTTCATCTTCCTATATATTATCAAAATGATGCAAATTAATACCAAGAAAATTCCTCATGACAAACCTCTAGCAGGGAAAAATCCAAGAAAATTTATGAATTCCACTCATACTATTGTACATTTGTACCTTAGCTTTTTGTATTGCCACAAAACCTATCTTATACTCATGAACACAATGAATAATAAACTTTCTCTTTTCAGCATCATTATGAACTTTGGCATTGCAAAAAATACCTGGCATCAAATCAATTATTTTCTTTTATTTCTACCTCCAACTCTCTTACTATCTATTATACTTCTATATGCACCCTTACTTCTACCCCTTTATTAAATCAACTAGCACTATTGCCTCCTAGACTAGCAAAAACATTAATAAAGTATCATATTTAATGTCCTTATATACAAAATCAATCTTCTCTGACATGTCATTCAAAATGCTCCTAGAACTATATCCCTCCACTTCACTAACCTCATTCTGAATAATAGTTCCCGAATTTTCTTTTCTAGCAATAAATAAACCAACTCTGGATTGTTCTAATTTCTTAACCACATCTATTGCATCTGTAACTTCAGCTTTGCATTTCCTTAACTTCACTCCTATTTTACCAGCTAATGTACAAGAATTTTATGTGCAAAATTTAAAGAAGAGGAAGATTGTTGTTCACCTTGTCCTTGTGTATTGAGATTATTCATTCTTGCTCTCCTCATAGCTCTATCCATCAAGTTTCAATTAGTGCCAGTTCTGCTACTTCTCTTTTCCTCCTCTGCTATTGTCCATTTGCTCTAGCCACTTCCTCTATTTTTCTTTGCATCATTAACATGTTCCCAGTTGATACGTGTCCAACGTATCTATAATTTTTTACTGTTCCATGCTATTATATTACTGTTTTGGATGTTTTATATGCATTATTATGCATTGTTATGCTATTTTATATTATTTTTGGGACTAACCTATTAACCTAGAGCCCAGTGCTAGTTTCTATTTTTTTCCTTGTTTTTGAGTTTCGCAGAAAAGGAATACTAAACGGGGTCCAAATGGAATCAAATTTTATGATGATTTTTCTTGGACCAGAAGATACCCAAGAGACTTGGAGTTCAAGCCAGAAGAGCCACGAGGCGGCGGCAAGGGTGGAGGGCGCGCCCCTACCTTGTGGGCCCTCGGTGACCACCTGACCTAGATCTTCCTCCTATATATTCACATATATTCCCAAACCCTCAGAAGCATCCACAAAACACTTTTCCACTGTCGCAACCTTCTATTCCCGTGAGATCCCATCTTTGGGCCTTTTCCGGCATCATACCGGAGGGGGATTTGATTACGGAGGGCATCTACATCAACTCTATTAACCTTCCGATGAAGCGTGAGTAGTCCACTTCAGACCTACGGGTCCATAGCTAGTAGGTAGATGGCTTCTTCTCTCTCTCTCTCTCTCTCTCTCTCTCTCTCTCTCTCTCTCTCTCTCTCTCTCTTTGATTCTCAATACTATGTTCTCCTCGATGTTCTTGGAGATCTATCCGATGTAATCTTCTTTTGCGGTGTGTTTGTCGAGATCCGATGACTTATGGATTTATGATCAGCTTACCTATGAATGTTATTTGAATCTCCTCTGAATTCTTATATGCATGATTTGGTATATTTGTATTTCTCTTCGAATTATCGGTTTGGTTTGGCCAACTAAATTGGTATTTCTTGCAATGGGAGAGGTGCTTAGCTTTGGGTTCAATCTTGCATGATTTCACCCAGTGACAAAGTAGGGGTAGCGAGACACGTATTGCATTGTTGCCATCGAGGATAAAAAGATGGGATTTTCATCATATTACTTGAGTTAATTTCTCTACATCACGCCATCTTACTTAATGTGTTACTCTATTCTTATGAACTTAATACTCTAGATGCACGCAGGAGTCAGTCGATGTGTGGAGTAATAGTAGTAGATGCAGAATCGTTTTGGTCTACTTGACACGGACTTGATGCCTATATTGCATAATCATGCCTTGGATATCGTCATAACTTTGTGCTTTTCTATCAATTGCTCGATAGTAATTTGTTCACCCACCGTATTATTTGCCTTCATGAGAGAAGCCTCTAGTGAAATCTATGACCCCTGGGTCTATTTTCCATCATATTAGTTTCTGATCTAGTATTTTGCAATCTTTTATTTTCAGATCTATAAACCAAAAAAAACCAAAAAAATATTTTATCTTTTGTTTAGTTCTATTTATCAATCTCTATTAGATCTTACTTTTGCAGTGACCGTGAAGGGATTGACAACCCCTTTATTGCGTTGGGTGCAAGTGTTTGTGCAGGTATTGGTGATTTGCGCGTTCTTTTCCTACTGGATTGATACCTTGGTTCTTAACCGAGGGAAATACTTATCTCTACTATGTTGCATCACCCTTTCCTCTTCAAGGGAAAACCAACGCAACCTCAAGAAGTAGCACCAGTATTGCAGCTTAGTTGTAATATATGTTCTCCATAGTTTCCACATCTTTAGAGCTTTCATAAGCAACCTTGTTGTTAAATTTCTTAATGGCAGTGTATTGTAGTGTGATATCATTGCATACATGTCAGCATCATACTATCATCTTTGTCTATTCTAAGGTACAAATTTCCATTCTCTCCACTTAATTCACTTGCATTGTAATCATTTTCTTCTTCTTCCTCTTTGCTCCGATCGAGATCTTTCTCATTCATCTCCTAATCTAGATTTGTGTTGGTCAACTTATCCGGTGCCCCTTCATCTACAATTTCTTCTTTAGTATGACATTTTTCTCAACCACATTTTCTGTCCAAGTTTCAATTCCATTTTCCTATCCATACTTGCTTGACTGGACTAAACCTCTTCCAAATCTATACGACGTGCATTTTTCTTTTTTCCTTCACTAGTATTTGGGCCCATGGGAACATGAATAGCTACCCCCTGCTTATTTTTTGACCTCTTAAGATCTCTTTGATCTTTTACTTGCTACATACTACTATCAATCTCAAACAATTTGATCACCACCCAATCAACTATGGGACCTCCTTCCTCCACGACTTGCTCTAGCTCAAAAGCAGTGTGCTAAATGAAAGAGAATAATCAGTATGTTCATATATACCAAGAAATTTACCTAGGCTCCTAGTCCTAACACCACATTTAATACTGACCACTTTAGTGTCCCAAAAACCTTTCTTATCAGCCTCTTGAAAATTCCCAATCTGTGAGGCCACCCTAGCAAAGCCATCCCTTTGTTGAAAAGATTCAGTCACTCTACTAGCTCCCACTTAGACAATAGATAGTTTAAACGCAACTAATAAGTTGATTTCATCTTGGAAATGTTTATCACCATAGCACTTCCTTTCAAACCCGAAGGGTAATCACACTTCCTTAACATTTGTCCTTGAAAATAGGAAAATACCAAATCAACAAATTATTCTTACTTCTGACTGGCTCAAAGCCATCTCCCAGTTTCTGACATCAGGACCTGCCCAGTAGGAACTGTTGTTCAGGCAATCAAGAACATTATGCTTTGATATGGTTTAATTTGGTACTCCTCGATGTTATGGGAAATTGTCGACAACCACATTGTCCCATGCTACCCCAAAAAGTCTTCCTCTCTTATTGACCTAAGAATAAACATGTACCTAGTTATGGAACAAGTAGAAAATGCCCCTGCCTGATTTGAAACGACTGAAAGATAAGTTGCAAATCTTTTTGTATGACAAGAAAATAGAGAGCATATCCAAAGACTCTCCAATATAGACGTAGAGTCATGCCGACGATTTGAACTTCATGATACATCCCATGTCTCCGGTCTAGCTCTTTACTCTGTTTTCTTTTCAAGAAAGAATCGAACAATTCTTTACTTTCTAGCTTACTATACTACATGCTTCTTGCTTGGTGTTTGTTCTAGCTAGTAGGTAGAGTAGTTTCACTTTAAAAACCTCACGGCTTTCATGCTAAACAACAATTTTGATTAATATTCGATAATCTCCTATACCATCATCTAGCCGATACACCTCGATCTTTCAGGTTGTGTCACCATGATGGTGGTGGCCAGTATGTCTCCTTCTACCGTGGTGATATTGAGTGCGGCGTTTCTGCTCCCGAGCTCATCTGCACCTCCCTCCCCTAACAAAAAAAATCAAAACAAATACTAAAAAAATTCAAAAAATTCCAATTTTTTTGTGTGGTAGATAAGTGTATGCGTGAGGTTCGCCCCAAGTTTCAACTCATTTGGACATCTTAGCAACTCTCAGAAAAAAGACAAATTCAGGATCTGTAAAAAAGTTTACTGTTCACACACTGTTCTGACTCGATTTTTTTTGCTAAGAGCTGCTCAAATGTCCAAATAATAAGTTGAAATTTGGAGCGAACCTCACGTATAGAATTATCTATCACACAAAAAAAGTTTGTTTTTTTGATTTTTTTTAGTATTTGTTTAATTTTTTTTTGACCGGGTGCAGATGAGCCTGGGCACCGAATTAGGTTTTCGGGTGATATTCCCCTTCTTCGGCACGAGTTTCCCATGCTATCCTTGTGCATGAGTGTTGAGGTAATCAAATGGCAAAGAAAACAACCCATTTTTCATAATAGCCACCTGCATCTCAAAGTACAACAAACTTGTAAAAACACACACATATATAACAAGTAACAATCTAGCCGCGGAAAAAGTGCAGACCACACTGCTAGTTATGTTGAATTTCAAGGACCTTTCTGTCTTGTCAAAGGCAGTATTGTCTTCTCGTCTTGTAGGGAGTTTTCCTCTTGCTTTGATGCTCTTGAAGCCGAGTTTTGTGCTTGCATGGAAGGCCTGTCCTTTGCTATCGAGAGAAATGGCCTGCCATTCATTATTGAGATGGATTCCGTTATTGCAGTCAAGTTTGATCCAGGCGAGGGAATTGGATAGATCGGTCTACTTCTCTCTTATTAAGGAGTTCAGGCATCTTACGTGTGTTTGTTTAACTTGTATTACTCATATTAATCATACTTAAAATAAGGTCAGTGATAACTCAGCTAAATTGCTGGAATCGAGGGCAGGATTATGACTTTGGTTTGTTCTGGCCCATCAGATGCATTAGAGCTGGCTCTTGCTGATTGTATGAACTTTGTGAGTTGAGTAATACAATATTTTCACCCGCAAAAAGAAAAAGAATTCGAAGGACCTTGTTAATTGCCGAGCCATCCTTCTCTTGGCATATAAATTCTGCCTGCCTGATTGCTACGGGTTGGTCGAATAATGGACCACCCGATCGACCAGTTTGTTTGTTTGTCAATGGAAGCGAATTCCCGCTTTGTTTTATGCTCCATGATAGATAGATAGAAAACCAAAGAACCCATCGTCCCTAGAGATGCTAGCCTGGCTAGCGCAGTTGTTGAAAACATGAAACACAAGAAAATAATTGGGGCTGAATAGGACTGGAGCCGTCCGGCTCACCCCATCCATTCCTCTCCAAAAAATTATACTATATGTCAGCGTCACCGGTGGATTGGTCGGTACTCGTTCTTGTTCTCTTGCGCATGCCAGTCTATGGCCGCGGTGCACGCGCGCACTCTTCCGCGATGAGCCATCGCGCGTTTCAGGAGCGAAAAAGGAATCCATCCACCGTCCCAATTTTATCGGATGGCCCATCCACCGCCCCGTGAACGGAAATCGGAGAGGATGGGAGGAGGCGATCATTGATGGGGCTTCTTCACTTTCGGTCCCGTGCTGTTGCGGCCGTCATGGATGGATGAAAAACGACTTGGACCGGAAGCCAAATTCGTGCACGAAACAACGGCATTTCAATCCTCCATGGATGGGCATGGGCACAGACGCTTCTAGCCCCTCATCATGCAAACCGGGAGGGTTCTCAGGAGGTCGCGGTTTGGTCGAACTCTCGTGCAGCTTCTGGAGATTATGGACCAGAGCGGGCTCCTCCCTGTGGCTTGATCGGGACGCGGAAAGGGGCGTCCAAACTGTGGTGACGCGCGCAACGGAAACGCTGCTGCACCACAAGTTTCTGTTCCGGTTGTGTGTATCAGGATGGCTGCTGTTCTAGACTAGTGGTAGCTTGCTACATACATACAGCCGATGCTGCCACATCATGCAACATTTTCGGATAGAAACTTTAAGTAGAGACCCCCCAAAAAAAAGACCTTTAATTAGAGGGTGGTGGTTCTTGTGACGTGCCTGTGCATGATTAACAACCAAACCGCTGATTAAGCATTTGTTCATTAGTGGAGAACCCAGACAAATGGCAACGATACAAAATTCCCGCCAAATGCTCGTAGCGAACCAGTGAGACTGATGACCTGTAGCAATGTCTCCAGTTCAATCTCCACTTCAGCTGCTGTTGTAAAAGTAAAACAGCCTCTCCGTAGCTAAGAAGTTCTTTTGTTCGCAGAGCTCCGGAGTGCAATCCGTAATTCAGTAATTGTTTTTTTTTTGAAACGAGGCAAAAGATTTGCCATTTTCATTGAATAAGGAGAAGAGTATGGATTAGTACATCACAGCCCCGCCAAAGCGAAAGGGCAAAGGCCTACTCTCGCGGCATCAAATTACACAAATGTTTGGCGCCCGCCATAGCCCAGATAGATGCCTCCTCCTTAATAGCTCGCACTATGACCGCCACAGGCGCCGCCCTGGTCCTAAACACGCGTGCATTCCGCTCCTTCCAAAGCTCCCAGCTTACAAGGTGTAGTACGGAGGCCAAGGCTCTCCTCGGGTGCGCATTGTTGGCGAGGACTCCATCCCACCAAAACCTTACTGTGTCAAAGTTCAGCCAGTGGGTGGTATCAACATCAAGGTGCAGCCATGCAAGGACCTCCTTCCAGACCCGAATGGAGAAGCGGCACTTGAACAGTAGATGTGCCGCGGACTCTCGCACTTGATTGCAAAGCGGGCAACGATCACAGTTTGGCCACCCACGACGTTGCAACCTGTCCGCCGTCCAGACCCGATTTTGTGTGACCAACCATGCAAAGAATTTACATTTTGGGGGGGCCCAAGCCTTCCAGACAATGGTTTGCAAGTTGGATTGAACAAGTCCAGCAAATTGGGCTAAATAGGCCGTCTTGGCAGAGTAAGATCCATCACTGGAGAGCTTCCAAATGATGGTGTCCGGGACACCAGGTTGAAGGTTGATAGGCAACAACATGTTCCACAGGGCAATGAATTGTTCGAGATGGACTAGGGATAATCCTCCTGTTGTGTAAGTCCAATTTACCCAATTATCCTCCCTGAGGGCTAAAGCAACGGTGGCACGCTTCTTCCTGGAAAGCTCGAAGATTTTTGGGGCGATGTCTTTGGGACAGATGCCATCCAACCAAGAAGATTCCCAGAAAATGGCCTTGGAGCCATCACCAATAGTGACCTTAGTGACAGCCGCAAAGATGTCTCGATCTTCCTTTCTACAGGGGAGCTCAGAACCACACCATGCCCTTGGCGGGTCATTCCACTCCAGCCATAGCCATCTAAGGCGGAGCGCGGTGGCGAACTTTTTCAGATTGAGGATTCCCAGCCCCCCAAATTGCTTGGGCCTACAAACGTGCTCCCAGTTAATTTTGCATTTGCCACCAGACACAGTGTCAGTTCCAGCCCAAAGATAGGCTCTTCGCAGGCTGTCCAATTTCTGTAGCACCTCCACCGGGATGTCTAGTGGGGTGATATGGTAGATGGCCACCGCCGTGAGGACCGCCTTGACCAAGGCCATTCGGCCCGCAATAGCCACATGTCTCCCTCTCCAAGGTGCAAGCTTTCCGACTGCTTTGTCTTCAAGGTGTTGTAAATGGATCCTTTTGAGCCGTCGAATCGCAAGCGGAAGGCCTAAGTAGCGAATTGGGAATGATGATCGGCAGGCCGGGAAATGTTGCAGGATGTCATTAAGGTCCAGATTTGTGCATTGGATGGGGGCAACCAAGCTCTTCGCACAGTTGGTGACCAGCCCCGTTGATTCACCAAAGGAGAAGAGCGTGTTGGCAATGAAACTAACATCTTCCTTGATAGGGGCGCAAAAAATTGCCGCATCGTCAGCATATAAGGAAGCCCTAATGCCCGTGAAGCGACTGCCTAGCGGGTGCAGAAGACCCTGAGAGGTGGCCTTTTCCAAGATGTGGTGCAACGGATCAATGGCCAACACAAAGAGCAACGGCGAGAGAGGGTCACCCTGTCGAAAGCCACATCCATGCTTGATCGGGTCACCGGCAATACCATTGAGCAAAACCCTGGAGGAGGCCGTGGAGAGGAGAGCTGAAACCCACCCTTTGAAGCGACTCGGGAAGCCATGGTGTGTTAGCAGCTCCATCAGATAATCCCATTTTACCGAGTCAAAAGCCTTCTTGATGTCAAGCTTGAAGAGGAGCATAGGAGTTTTTTTTCGGTGAAATTTCCTTGCCAAGTTCCGGACATACAGGAAGTTGTCATGTATACTCCTTGTTTTGATGAAGGCGCTTTGCGCAATGGAGACGATATTATTCATGTGACGGGCCAGCCGTGTTGCAAGGATTTTGGCAATGAGCTTTGCAATGGCATGTATCAAGCTAATGGGTCTGAAGTCTGAGATGTCTTCGGCGCCATCTTTCTTAGGGATGAGGGCAATATTCGCCGAGTTGAGCCAGTGGAAGTTTTCCGCATGCAGATTTGAGAACTTGTTGATCACTAACATGACATCATCTTTGATAATGTCCCAGCAGACCTTGAAAAATTTCCCGGTGAAACCGTCAGGTCCTGGGGCCTTGTCTCCAGGAAGAGCAGAGAGTGCATCCTTGACTTCATCCTCTGTGATGGGCTCCCCAAGGTCGGAGAGTCATGGGTCGTAGGGGGAAGGGCGGACCAGTTGATAGTCTTGGAGCGTGGCGAACCCCTCTTGATAATGTTGGAAAAATGTGTCTGGACAATGCTGCTTTTATGATCATGGCTAGTCACCCAGCCACCTTCGTGCTTGAGTCTGTGGATAAGGTTTTTCCGGCGTCTCCCGTTGATCCGAAGATGGAAGTAACGGGTGTTTGCATCCCCCTCTTTAATATTTGTTATCCGTGAGTTTTGCTTTTTCCTAGCCCTTTCCATTACAGCCAGCCCGATAACTCTTTTCTTAAGTCTTTTACGAAGGTCCACCTCCTCCGCGCTAAGATCTCTATGGTCTTGGGCCTCATCAAGACGCAAGATGATCTCCAGAGCCATGTGCAGTTGTACTTTGGCTTGAGAGAAGAGGGTCTTACTCCAGGACCTAAGCCTCTGACTAGTAATTGTGTGTTTCCCATATGCCTACATTTTGATTACTTACTGTGCATAATAGCAAACTCAACAGGCAATTAAGCTGATGACGACCCGTCCCGGAGTTAAACTGGGCCGCTAACTAAAACTAACAATATCCAGTACGTAAGCTCCACCGTATTAGGACCAGACACCCAGTGAGCTAGCTGCCCTGGAGTGATGCAATGATGAGGGCTGTGGGCGGCAAAGTTTATAACCTAGAAACAAGACACTAACGGGAGACGTCCTTATCTGCTTCCACTAATAAACCCAGCCACTAAATAAACTAATTAATCCCAAAGCGAGCGCCCTATGCCGGCCTTTCGCCGGGAGCCAGTAGCCGCCTTGCGCCTCGCCGCCATAAGTACCTCACCTTCCCCCCGTCACCTCACACCACCACACAGAGCTAAGCGCATTCGCATCTTGAGCGCACACACCGATCCTAGCTTGTCTATCAGTCGAGGCAGCGACGATGGCCAAGGACATCGAGGCGGCGCCCCCCGGTGGGGAGTACGGGGCCAAGGACTACTCCGACCCGCCGCCGGCGCCGCTCTTCGACGCCGAGGAGCTGACCAAGTGGTCCCTGTACCGCGCGGTCATCGCCGAGTTCGTGGCCACGCTGCTCTTCCTCTACATTACCGTGGCCACTGTCATCGGGTACAAGCACCAGGCGGACCCCGCCGGCCCCAATGCTGCCGACGCGGCCTGCAGCGGCGTCGGCATCCTCGGCATCGCCTGGGCGTTCGGCGGCATGATCTTCGTGCTCGTCTACTGCACCGCCGGGGTCTCCGGTGGCCACATCAACCCGGCGGTGACGTTCGGGTTGTTCCTGGCGCGCAAGGTGTCGCTGGTGCGCGCGCTGCTCTACATCATCGCGCAGTGCCTTGGTGCTATCTGTGGAGTGGGCCTCGTCAAGGGGTTCCAGAGCGCCTTCTACGTGCGCTACGGCGGCGGCGCCAACGAGCTCAGCTCCGGCTATTCCAAGGGCACCGGCCTCGCCGCCGAGATCATCGGCACCTTCGTGCTCGTCTACACTGTCTTCTCCGCCACCGACCCCAAGCGCAGCGCCCGTGACTCCCACGTCCCGGTAAGTCATCGCTGCCTGCCTACTGATTTCATTTTCTTTCGTCCACGAACTAGTGATGCTTTGCATGGAAATACGCATAGCAGGTCTCTGAATATTCTCTACTGATACTGAAGTAGTTCGTCACTATTCACTAGTCCAGTCCCTTGCTAGTTAGTTAATTTGGTTCATTATAATTTATATGTATCAACTCACCTGTGAGGTGGCAAACCGCTTGTGAAGCTGTGATTAACGCTGTACAAAAGCACGTTCCATTCTCTAGATAGGGACATAGTGCGAAAGTCAAAAATTTCGGTGACATGATTGTTTTATACAGTAATATTTTAACTGTTTAGATTTGGTGAGCCATCTTTATCAAGCATGCATATGAAAACATTCATGTCTTCTTCCTAGCCAGCTCTCCTTTTTGTTGCATATATGGTTTTGAATTTGTTGCAATGAATTGTTCAGGTGCTGGCTCCTCTGCCAATCGGCTTCGCGGTGTTCATGGTGCACTTGGCGACAATCCCGATCACCGGCACCGGCATCAACCCGGCAAGGAGCTTTGGAGCTGCCGTGATCTACAACAACGAGAAGGCCTGGGATGACCACGTACGTACCGCCACACACTATCGCATGTCTCTGCTAATTTAATGGGTTACTCTTTTAAGATGCTGTGGTCACAATCACCTCGAAGACTAAAACTTTAAAAAACCAAACAGAACTTGTGTGGTGTTCCTCATCCATAGACTATATATATATACCTTATCAAACTAGACATGTCTTTGTGGTATTCCTCGTTCACAAGTTCAAAAGTAGCAATCAGAACTCTGAACAGCTAGATTATTTTGAAGAATGGCCCAGGATAAGGATCACTTAGTTAACAAGCTCAAGCGATGTCACTCCCCACTGATTAGCCTTGAAATGTTTTTATTTACACTCTTGTAGCTCATGTATGACATCTGCAAACAAAACTATTGTTGCAGCAGTACACGCTGCCTAATATCGTCCCACTCCCACTCCCAACTACCATCCAATCACGCCACAAAATCTACTAGCTGCAACGTGCCTAACTAGTTGTTGCTATCTTCTTCTACATATATATGCCCATAGTTTTGTAGAGAGTGCAATTAGGAGGAGATTAATTCAAATATCTATCAGACATCTTACTTACTTTTGCGGTCATATGTCATTGCAGTGGATCTTCTGGGTGGGGCCATTCATCGGGGCCGCCATCGCCGCCGCCTACCACCAGTACGTCCTGAGGGCCAGCGCCACCAAGCTCGGTTCGTCTGCCTCCTTCGGCAGGAGCTAGATCGGCAGGCCGCCGTATGAATGATCGGAAGCACGGACAGTAGATATATCAGTGTGATACTGTTCAGATCATGTATTGTGCATGCGTCTGTATTTTCTTAGACGCATTTGGGTGTGTTCAAAATTTCCCTACAATTGCACTAAATTCGAAGGACTCGTCAACATGTGTTTTTTCTTGAACAAACAAAGGGTACAGAAGGACCCAGAAGTTGCATTAACTAGAAACAAGTGGATCACGTCGTTTTACAACAGGACTTGAAAGAAAAAGGAAAGAACAAACTAGTACCTAGTTATTACAAAGAGGACCGCCAAATGTCATTGGAACTCGCAATTGGGTCCCTGGCATGTGGCATCTCAAGCCCGAATCTAGTCTCGTCTTCACCAAGCATGACACCACATGGTGCGGCGAGCCCTACATGGTACCGCGCCATGAACTTCAAGACAAAGATGTAGTGCCTCCATCTGGCTCTTGGCTGGGAGGAAGAAGCAAGTTCACCATTCATCCAACAGATTTAATGGCGATAATTGGTATTGACCGCAGCACTGGGCACCAAAGTCCTTCCACGGTCACCATCAGTGATGAGCATGAACTCCATCTAGATCTCCACCTTACCCATGCTTCTCCTTCACGACCACGGTAACCATGCTAGGCAGGGAATCAGAGGACCTCCTCTATATCAAGCAGCCATGCAAGGTTATCGTCGAATCGCCGGCGATGCACTCCTCACATGCATCTGGCTCCCAACTAGCATAGCCAGGATTGCAGCTGCCGCTACCCACCGATCACTGCTCAATCACGGCGACGAGGTGCTCCACCATGGCAAAGTGTCAAACGCCACAGGGGCAGGACGGAACCTAGACCAGTATTTTATAAGGGTCCTCCATGCTCCTTCCCCTTCCTCGAGCTTGCAACACAGCTAGGGAAGATTAGGGATCGGGTCAAGAACTGACTCTCTCTCTCTCTCTCTCTCTCTCTCTCTCTCTCTCTCTCTCTCTCTCTCTCTCTCTCTCCTCCCAGTAGGTGCGCTTGAAAGGATCAAGATGGACTTAAAAGGGTGAATAAGGCCAACTTAAAATTTACTTAACTTGTTAGCAAGTTTAGACTATGTGAAACATAAAGTGTGAGCCCAAACAATGATAAAGTGTGATATACAACCTATATGGTGCTTGCAAGATCGACCGAGCAAAGTAAAGCACATGTAAATGGGATAGGGTAAGGGATAACCAAAGACCATGTAGATAAAGATGTATCATAATTTACACTTCCTTGGAGGGAAACTAGTGACTGTTCGAAGGGTGAGTGTTACCATGAAGGCACATCAACACCATGAAGGCTCACCCTATTCTCCTTGAGATATCACCACGAACACGATTCCCAACCACTAATAGTAGACCTTCAAGCGGCATCCACAACTTTACAGGGGTAAATCACAAATTGAATCCTCACCAAGAACCCCTAAGCCTAGGAGCCTCCAAACTCCAAGAGTAATAAGCCAAGTGCCAAGAATCCGAATCAAGCTCAAACATGACAGTGATTGGTCAAAGTGTGGAGGAATAAGGGGATCTTGCTTTAGGATGCATCCCTCTTCAATCTCACGAAGAATCTTCCCGAGAGTCAAGGGATTAGGGTTTGAGAGAGGTGGAGAAAGTGTGTGGCGGCTGGATTTGAAATATATGCTCGAGAGTTACCCTATAACGAGTAACAAATGTAACTTGAGAAATGTGTGGGTTATTGATGACCAGCAGAAGAAGTCTCAAGCATTGATTTATCATCATGAGAAAGCAGAAGATAAAAGTTTTGTATAATCACCTCTTTTGCAAGCTCATGATTGGGGCATGTGTGCATCATATATTTTAAGCCTCCCCCAAGTTTGAGCGTAGTTTCTCCTTCATGAGGCCAAACATTATATATATATAAGTCCGATCACAATGAACCAAATGCATAGGATAAAATTTGTGATGGAATTCCAGCTTCAATCGGTTCCAATCCCATGTTCCTATGTCATCCAATAGCCTGTACTATAATGTAGGATTGAAAGTAGGTCTAAAGGGGGGTGATTAGACTACTTGACCAAATAAAAATATAACATTTTCCCAATTTTAAATGTTGGTAGATTTTAGCAAATTAGCACAAGTTAAGCAATCAACCTACACATGCAATTCTAAGAGTGTAGCAGCGGAAAGTAAAACATTGCATATGAGGTAAAGGGAAGGGTTTGGAGAAGGCAAACGCAATGTAGACACGGAGATTTTTGGCGTGGTTCCGATAGGTGGTGCTATCATAAATCCACATTGATGGAGACTTCAACCCACGAAGAGTAACGGCTGCGCGAGTCCACGGAGGGCTCCACCCATGAAGGGTCCACGAAGAAGCAACCTTGTCTATCCCACCATGGCCATCGCCCACGAAGGACTTGCTTCACTCGGGTAGATCTTCATGAAGTAGGCGATCTCCTTGCCCTTACAAACTCCTTAGTTCAACTCCACAATCTTGTCGGAGGCTCCCAAGTGACACCTAACTAATCTAGGAGACACCACTCTACAAAAGGTAATAGATGGTGTGTTGATGATGAAATCATTTATCTTGTGCTTAAAATGATAGTCTCCCCAACACTCAACTCTCTCTCACAGATTTGGCTATGGTGAAAAGATGATTTGAGTGGAAAGCAACTTGGGGAAAGCTAGAGATCAAGATTCTTGTGGTTGGATTGGAATGTCTTGGTCTCAACACACAAGTAGGTGGTTCTCTCTCAGAAAATGAGTAGTGGAAGTGTAGGCACGTTCTGATGGCTCTCTCACAAATGGAGATGGGGGTGGAGGGGTATATATAGCCTCCACACAAAATCCAACCGTTACACACATTTGACCCAACTCGGTCAGACTGAATAGAAGAACTCGGTGAGACCGATTTAGTTCAAAATGTGAACGTTAGAAATCTCGGTGGGACCGACTGGATCAACTCGGTGGGAACAATGTGCTAGGGCTAGGGAAAAACCTCATCTCGGTGAGACCGATTGCTTGAACTCAGTGAGACCGATTTCAGCAAAGAGTAAACAGATAGTTAGTCAAGCAAACTCGGTGGGACCGATTGCTCATTTTGGTGAGACCAAAATGTTACAAAGGGAAATGGGGAGTTTGCAAGGCCATCTCGGTGAGACCAAGACCCGTATCTGTGTGGCCAAATTGTCTAGAGTTTTTGGTAGTGGCTATGTCAACTGAACTCGGTGGCGCCGGATAGATAAAATCGTTGGGGCTGAGTTTGACTTCGGGTTTTTGACATATGTGGAAATGAAAAAGTGGCTGAGCGTTTTGGAGCAATATCACTAAGCACTTCGAGCAAGTAGACCATTAAGAAACACCTCATCCCCTTTTTAATAGTATTGGCTTTCCTATAGACTCAATGTAATCTTGGATCACTAAAATGAAAATGAAGAGTCTTGAGCTTTTGCCAATCTTTGTCCTTAGCATTTTGAGGGGTCCATGTCTCTAGTCCATGCCATGTCAATCATTGAACTTTCTGAAATATTTAACTTGAATGGATATTATTTCAATGAAATATCATAGATATCATCATGCAAGCACACATTAAGGCACAGTATGATCAAACACATGATCACAAGAGTATCTCACGAGAATAACACAAGTAGTAGCATAGGAATCAACCAAGGAAATGATCAAAGTAGCAAAGAGAGGAAAAAAAAGCAAAACAAACACACACACACACACACACACACTCTCTCTCTCTCTCTCTCTCTCAAACCCTAATGATCTATACACTTTCTCCCCCTTTGGCAACAAGTTACCAAAAGGCTTGAAAATGCATAGTGCTATACGACAGTCTAGGCATGATCTCGGGAGTTCCTGAAGGGGTCTTCTGGCTGGTTGCTCCGGTGTGCATAGATGGCGTGGAGATGAGGGCATTTGCAAATGCTTCTGAGGAAGTCTATGGAGTTGGAGGGGTTGAAACTGGAGGTGCAATCGTGGCAGTTGCTGCAGGTGCTGAAATAGAAGTCCTGGTGTCACTGACAATTGGCACTTCTTAAGGCCTTTGTGCCCTTGGAACTCTCTAGAAAGTATTTTTGGTAGGTCTGTCATTCCTTTCCTCAACTTCTTCCTGGAGCTTCTCCACAGTGGTCTCACTCTCTGTGACCTTCACATCTAGATCATGAAATTTTGTCTCAATGAGCCTCTCAAGACACTCTTGATTTTGAGTCAGGGTGGCCAAGCCCTTCTCAATTCTCACTGTAGCCTCAAGCAGATAACTGAGTTGATCCTGCTTGGTCTTGAGCGTCAGTGTATAAGCATCTGGTACACTGGCTTCCTTTGCTGCTTTTGCAGCCTTTGCTCTCCCTCTCTCCCTCTCTCTCTCTCTCTTCTCCTGGGCTTCTGCACTAGTAGGATGGGATGCATCTATGACAACTTCATTGTCCTCAAAATCTGGCCTTAGGGGAATATGCTCTTTATCAAGAAGATATGTCCCGGTTCCCATCTTGGAATTGATCAACATCTGTATGTGAGGGGCATATCCACATGATCTCTTCTGATCAACTACAGTTCTCTTCATAGTTTCAACAATTAAGCTCATCACCTTGAACTTCTGAGGAACAACATCATACAAGTGGAGCAAGTTGATTGAGTGACCATAGATCATTCTATGATCTCCTGACTTGGGCAAAAGAGTGTGCCTCAAGATTGTGTTAATGGTGGTTAAACCTGATAGCAGATAGTATATTGATCCAAACTTGTGAGTCTCCAAGGCCTCATTAGGGATAGTCTTGTACATGTTGGCCATGGAGTTGTGATCCTTCCTAGGCTTGGCATATACATCAATGTCATTTTCCTCTTCCTTTGGGGCATTGATCTGGTTGGCCCACTCTGAGATAGTTGATTGATACCTTGTCCCTTCAGTCATCCAGACAATCTTTCCATCTGGGTAGAAGTGAGCAGTGGAATAGAATTGCATGATCATCTCATCATTCCACTTGGTCAACTTCTGACCAACAAACTTGTCAACACCATCCAGTCTAAAACTCTCATGTACACTTGGGAAGTAGTCTTCATTCTCATCAATGTACTTCCACTCAACCCACTTCATATCACAGACAATGGCCTTCTTGTCCAAAAGGACAGTTTCATAGAAGTCTTGTTGTTCCTTTGTGTGAAAGCGATACTCCACAGCAGTTATCCTTCTGATAACATATGGATCATTCAGCCTCCATTGTCTTAGACATGCATCCTTTCTCAGCTTCATATTTTCTGCCACAGGATGGTCATCACTATGGTCTGGAATCTTGGGTTTGAGCTTCCTGAGCATTTGTGAATCTTCTTATTCTTGAGCTTCAGGCACTGGGCCTTGTTCTTCTCTGCAGCAGGGATATTCTTTGTTGATCTCTTGGGAGTTGTTGACTTGGGGGGGGGGCTTGAGATGGAGCTTTGGGCTTGGGGCAGACTTGGGCTTTGAATGAGCAGCCCCAGTCCTTATGTCATCCCCCATAAGCTTTTGGGACTTGGCAGGAGGTGCAGCAGGCTCTTCCTCCTCCTCCTCTTCTCCATCAGAAGAATGCTTTTCAAACTCATCCATAGGATATGCTAGTTTGCACAATCTTCCTCTTTTTCTTTCTTTCTTCTCACCTACACCACTTGGTGCAGCAGCAGCTTCCTGCTCTTGAGCAACTCCAGACTGTCTGATTTTGGACATTGGTGATCTCTTGGTTGGTTGCTTTTGCTTTTGACCTGGCTTGGTGGTGGTAGCAGCATCATACTATTTCCTCAATACTTTCTTCTTGGAGGCCACCTCCTCCTCAATAACAAAGTCTTCATCCTCTGAATTAGATGTTCTCTTCTTCCTTGTTCTGTTTGCTGCCTTGGGCAAGTTGCTGGGAGTGCTTATGCTTCCATCATCATAACTGTTGTTGGAGGGACTAGTGCCCTCACTAAGGTTGAGCTGCTCTTCTGACTTGTTCTGGCTACCACTACCCTCTGACATTGCTGAAGCTGAGCTTGTGAATAGTTGGGTATAGATATAGTGGATGAGCATCACAAAGTGCAGCTAATTTGCAAAAATATTAAGACAAAAACTTAGCTTTAGTTTTCTACAGGAAGCATTTCAGAGCTACCGATTTGAAAAACTTGGTGACACTGAAGCATAAACAGAGTCTAAACACACAGTTTTGGTCAGACCAAAATGCAGTTCGGTGACTCCAAGATGCTAGGGTTTTACAGAGAAAGTGATTTCGGTCACACTGATTAGTACACTTCGGTCAGACCGAGTTGTACTTGTGCAATGGCCAGAGCCAAATCGGTGTGACTGAGATCCTCAGATCGGTCAGTCTGAGATGAGTTCGGCAGAAACCTAACCCTAAGTTTTTGCATCAAACCTATTCTAATGGATTCTTTTGGTGGATAGATTTATCTCATATGTGGGAGGAATATTGGCAAAGGTCTTTGTGCAAGAATCAGAATAATAGAACGCACAAAGAGGTCAAGTCCGTACCCTAACTTGGTGACGAACTTGCTACGGCGGCAACGGCATTGAGAAACCCATTGACGGCGGCGGAGACCAGCGGCAGGAGGCACAGGCGACGATCCGGAGACCAATGGGCGGCAGAGCTAGGAGGCGCGGTCGAGTGTCTGGAGGAATTTCCAAATTTTCAACCCGCGGTATATATACCCAGTCACTATTGGTGTGACCGAGTGGAACGATTCGTTGTGACCAAATTGTTCAAATCGGTTGCACCGAGATGAAAACCTAGATCAACTTAATGAGTTTGATGAGACCGAGTAGGAGTGAGTTGGTCTGACCGAAAAGCATTAAGAGGTTTTGGAAGTTAAGCCCTTGACGGATCGGTGGCTCCGAGCTCTCCTCACTCGGAGGGTTCGAATTTGACTTGTTCAAACTTTGTGATGTAGCATGAATAGAGTTTGAGACAAGAAAAGCATAGATAGCTAGAGGGAGTAGTTAGGCATTCTTGTCCATCCATTTGGCAAAATAAAAACCAAACAATCAAAGCAACAAATGGATGTCCTCGAATGGAGAAAATTATGCAACCAACATGCTCACACAATAAGATAGCAACTAAAACATGTGGCAAAGTATGCACAAACACTCTAGCATCTATCAATCAATTGGTGATGACTAGGTCATCTATATATGAGTATATTGACTGAGGAGTCAAATGAGAACATTCGATCGTAGGTCATACTCATCGATTAAGCACAAGTGGGGTCACCACTTTTACATAAAGCATTGTTATGTTCACACCTTTAGAGTTGCTTTAGCTTAATTGTTAGAGCAAAGCTCCCCCTAGATGTGATATCCTCCCTTAGAGGGATGAACTAACCTTGGGTTTTGTCAATGATGACTTTATGTAGGTGTTGAAGATGTGGATGCTCAATGTTGATGTAGATCATTTGGAGCAAACCACTGGAGTGAGTTGCACTTTCAATACCTACATGGGTTAGTCCCACAAGGAACATACAAGGATATCCATAGACATAGAGTGAAACACACATATGATGATGTCCATGAAAGCATTAGTTTATATTGTACCTTGTCTTACCAACAAGAGGGTTTGTGACTCCTTGAACTAGTGCAAGATATTGAAGTTGATTGCACTTGTCCTTGCCAAAATGAATATGAGTGAAGTATGTTGGCGGAGTCCCCGTCAAGAACTTTCTTTTCTTCTTCTTTGGGATCCACATCAACTTGATGACAATCCTTGGAGTTGTAGTCGTACTTGATTAAGTAGAACTTGATGTAGTATTGGGAACCCACTTGACCAAGGCCTTGGGAGCTTCTTCAAATAAATCAATCTCTTCTTGAAGCTTGTCCTTGCATTTTAGCTTGTGGTCTTGTGGTGGAAGATCATCTTGAGCTTGAGTTCCCTTGAAAGAAGTGGGGTCATACTTCTCTTGTTGAGGAACAAACTTCATCTTGGGGTATTGATCTTCTTTCCCACTCAACTCCATTTGCATTGAACTTTCGTTCAAAACCAACATCTTGATTCTTCTGGTGCCTTCCTTGCTTGCGCACAATTTCCTCAAATTGCTTACTTCCGGCAAGGCTCTTGTAAACACCTTTCTCTATAATTCCCTTCGATAAGCTATTTTCTTTCTCAAGTATAACTTGGCCAAGAGAATCATTAGTGGAATCAAGAGAACTACTAGAGGCAACAATATTGTATTTAACATGATTATTGTTATTACTAGAAGAAGAATCTTTCTTGCTCTTGTTGCTAGATTTTACTTGTGGCATATAAGTAGACAAGAGTAAATGCTTGGAAAGGTAAGAAGAACTTTTCTTTCGAAGGTCATCATTGATTGCTTTTAAGAACCCATACTCTTGCTCTAAATTGAGCTTCTCATGAGTCTTTAAAAGCTCTCGATGATCCTCCAAAGTAGTTTCATGAGCTAACTTAAGAGTGTCTAGTTCTTTAGTTAGACGCTCAATCTCCTTCTTATCATTGTCATTTTTTTCATCTTGATTAGCATGATTAATAGCAATTTCATAGTTTTCATCACTAGTGTTGTCAACAAGTAAATCATAATCACCTAGCAAATCATCTTCATCACTATTGAAATCAACATACTCGGGGTGTGATACCTTAGGGCCTTTAGCCATGAAGCATCTTCCAATTCCCTAATTTGGTGAGTCAAATATGTTGTAGGAGTTGGATGACATAAGTGCAAGACCGGCAACACCTTCATCTTGAGTATATTCGGAGTCGGAGTGACAACTTCTCTCGGAGTAGTTGTCAGAGTCGGAACCGGACACCCATTCACCAATGTGAGTTTGATGTCTTCATCTTGTATAGCTCTTTGATGACTTGTCCTTCCTTTCCGAATCATTGCTTCTACGTGAGGGTCTTCGTTCATAACGATCATCTCTAATCCTTCTCTCTCTCGGTGGTGATTTGTCTCTTTTAATTCTCCTTTTAGGTGAATCTTCTCTTCTCTTGTAGGGAGCCGTACACTCATTGGAGTAGTGTCCGGTGTCGGTGTCAAAACCGGCGGATCTCGGGTAGGGGGTCCCGAACTGTGCGTCTAAGGCTAATGGTAACAGGAGGCGGGGACACGATGTTTACCCAGGTTTGGGCCCTCTCTATGGAGATAATACCCTACTTCCTGCTTGATTTGTTGGAAATATGCCCTAGAGGCAATAATAAAATGATTATTATTATATTTCCTTGTTCATGATAATTGTCTATTATTCATGCTATAATTGTGTTATCCGGAAATCATAATACATGTGTGAATACATAGACCACAACGTGTCCCTAGTGAGCCTCTAGTTGACTAGCTCCTTGATCAACAGATAGTCTTGGTTTCCTGACTATGGACATTGGATGTCATTGATAACGGGATCACATCATTAGGAGAATGATGTGATGGACAAGACCCAATCCTAAGCATAGCACAAGATCGTGTAGTTCGTTTGCTAGAGCTTTTCCAATGTCAAGTATCATTTCCTTAGACCATGAGATCGTGTAACTCCCGGATGCCGTAGGAGTGCTTTGGGTGTACCAAATGTCACAACGTAACTGGGTGGCTATAAAGATATACTACAGGTATCCCCGAAAGTATCTGTTGGGTTGACACGGATCGAGACTGGGATTTGTCACTCCGTATGACGGAGAGGTATCTCTGGGCCCACTCGGTAATGCATCATCATAATGAGCTCAATGTGACCAAGTGGTTGGTCACGGGATCATGCATTACGGTACGAGTAAAGTGACTTACTGGTAACAATATTGAACGAGGTATTGGGATACCGACGATCGAATCTCGGGCAAGTAACGTACCGATTGACAAAGGGAATTGTATACGGGATTACTTGAATCCTCGACATCGTGGTTCATTCCATGAGATCATCGTGGAACATGTGGGAGCCAACATGGGTATCCAGATCCCGCTGTTGGTTATTGGCAGGAGAGCTGTCTCGGTCATGTCTGTGTGATTCCCGAACCCGTAGGGTCTACACACTTAAGGTTCGGTGACGCTAGGGTTGTAGAGATATTAGTATGCGGTAACCCAAAAGTTGTTCGGAGTCTCGGATGAGATCCCAGACATCACAAGGAGTTTCGGAATGGTCCGGAGGTGAATAATTGTATATAGGAAGTCCAGTTTCAGCCACCTGGAAAGTTTCGGGGGTCACCGGCATTGTACCAGGACCACCGGAAGGGTCCCGGGGATCCACCGGGTGGGGCCACCTATCCCAGAGGGCCCCATGGGCTGAAGAGGGAAGGGAACCAGCCCCTGGTGGGCTGGTGCGGCCCCCTTGGGCCTCCCCCTGCGCCTAGGGTTGGAAACCCTACGGGTGGGGGGCGCCCCACTTGGCTTGGGGGGCAAGTCCCCCCCTTGCCCCCCCTTGAGATGGGATCTCTAGGGGGCCGGCGCACTCCCTAGGGACCCTATATAAAGAGGGGGGAGGGAGGGAAACCACACCCTAGTCCCTGGCGCCTCCCTCTTCCCCCGTAACACCTCTCCCTCTCGCTGAGATTGGCGAAGCCCTGCCGAGATCGCCGCTACTTCCACCACCACGCCGTCGTGCTGCTGGATCTCCATCAACCTCTCCTCCCCCCTTGCTGGATCAAGAAGGAGGAGACGTCTTCCCCAATCGTACGTGTGTTGAAAGCGGAGGTGCCATCCGTTTGGCACTAGGATCCTCAGTGATTTGGATCACGACGAGTACGACTCCCTCAACCCCGTTCTCTTGAATGCTTCCGCTCGTGATCTACAAGGGTATGTAGATGCACTCCTCTCTCTCATTGCTAGATGACTCCATAGATTGATCTTAGTGAAGCATAGTTTTTTTTATTTTTTGTAACGTTCCCCAATAGTGGTATTAGAGCTAGGTCTATGCGTAGTTTCTATGCACGAGTAGAACACAATCTTGTTGTGGGCGTAGATGTTGTCAATTTTCTTGCCACTACTAGTCTTATCTTGTTTCGGCGGCATCGTGGGATGAAGCGGCCCTTACACGTACGCTTACGTGAGACAGGTTCCATCGACTGACATGCACTAGTTGCATAAGGTGGCTAGCGGGTGTCTGTCTCTCCCACTTTAGTCGGATCGGATTCGATGAAAAGGGTCCTTATGAAGGGTAAATAGAAATTGGCATATCACGTTGTGGTTTTACGTAGGTAAGAAACGTGCTTGCTAGAACCCTATTGCAGGCACGTAAAAACATGCAACAACAATTAGAGGACGTCTAACTTGTTTTTGCAGCATATGCCTTGTGATGTGATATGGCCAAAAAGGTTGTGATGAATGATATATATGTGATGTATGAGATTGATCATGTTCTTGTAAGAGGAATCACGACTTGCATGTCGATGAGTATGACAACCGACAGGAGCCATAGGAGTTGTCTTAATTATTGTATGACCTGCGTGTCAATGAATAAACGCCATGTATTTACTTTACTTTATTGCTAAACCGTTAGCCATAGTAGTAGAAGTAATAGTTGGCGAACAACTTCATGGAGACATGATGATGGAGATCATGATGATGGAGATCATGGTGTCATGCCGGTGACGAAGATGATCATGGCGCCCTGAAGATGGAGATCAAAGGAGCAATATGATATTGGCCATATCATGTCACTATTTGATTGCATGTGATGTTTATCATGTTTTTGCATCTTATTTGCTTAGAACGACGGTAGTAAATAAGATGATCCCTCACAATAATTTCAAGAAAGTGTTCCCCCTAACTGTGCGCCGTTGCGAAAGTTCGTTGTTTCGAAGCACCACGTGATGATCGGGTGTGATAGATTCCAACGTCCACATACAACGGGTGTAAGACAGATTTACACATACAAAACACTTAGGTTGACTTGACGAGCCTAGCATGTACAGACATGGCCTCGGAACACAAGAGACCGAAAGGTCGAACATGAGTCGTATGGAAGATACGATTAACATGGAGATGTTGACCGATGATGACTAGTCCGTCTCACGTGATGATCGGACATGGTCTAGTTGAGTCGGATCATGTATCACTTAGATGACTAGAGGGATGTCTAATCTGAGTGGGAGTTCATTAAATAATTTGATTAGATGAACTTAATTATCATGAACTCAATCTAAAAACCTTTGCAAAAATGTCTTGTAGATCAAATGGCCCACGCTCATGTCAACCTCAACTTCAGCGCGTTCCTAGAGAAAACCAAGCTGAAAGATGATGGCAGCAACTATACAGACTGGGTCCGGAACCTGAGGATCATCCTCATAGCTGCCAAGAAAGCATATGTCCTAGAAGCACCGCTAGGTGAAGCACGCATCCCAGAGAACCAAGATGTTATGAATGCTTGGCAGTCACGTCCTGATGATTACTCCCTCATCAGTGTGGCATGCTTTACAACTTAGAAACGGGGCTCCAAAAGCATTTTGAGCAACACGGAGCATATGAGATGTTCGAAGAGCTGAAAATGGTTTTCCAAGCTCATGCCCGGGTCGAGAGATATGAAGTCTCCGAAAAGTTCTACAGTTGTAAGATGGAGGAAAATAGTTCTGTCAGTGAGCACATACTCAAAATGTCTGGGTTACACAACCGCTTGTCCCAGCTAGACATTAACCTCCCGGACAAGGCGGTCATTGACAGAATCCTTCAGTCGCTCCCACCTAGCTACAAGAGCTTTGTGATGAACTACAATATGCAGGGGATGGTGAAAACTATCCCTGAAGTATTTTCAATGTTGAAATCAGCGGAGGTGGAAATCAAAAAGGAACATCAAGTGTTGATGGTCAATAAAACCACCAGTTTCAAGAAAGGCAAGGGTAAGAAGAACTTCAAGAAGGACGGCAAGGGAGTTGCCGCGCCGGTAAGCCAGTTGCCAGGAAGAAGCCAAAGAACGGACCCAAACCTGAGACTGAGTGCTTATGTTGCAAGGGAAGCGGACACTGGAAGCGGGACTGCCCCAAATACTTAGCGGCCAAGAAGGCCGGCAACACTAAAGGTATATGTGATATACATGTAATAGATGTGTACCTTACCAGTACTCGTAGTAGCTCCTGGGTATTTGATACCGGTGCAGTTGCTCATATTTGTAAATCAAAACAGGAGCTGCAGAATAAGCGGAGACTGGCGAAGGACGAGGTGACGATGCGCGTCAGGAATGGTTCCAAGGTCGATGTGATCGCCGTCGGCACGCTACCTCTACATTTACCTACGGGATTAGTTTTAAACCTCAATAATTGTTATTTAGTGCCAGCTTTGAGCATGAACATTGTATCTGGATCTCGTTTAATACGAGATGGCTGCTCATTTAAATCCGAGAATAATGGTTGTTCTATTTATATGAGAGATATGTTTTATGGTCATGCCCCGCTGGTCAATGGTTTATTCTTAATGAATCTCGAACGTGATGTTACACATATTCAGAGTGTGAATACCAAAAGATGTAAGATTGATAATGATAGTCCCACATATCTGTGGCACTGCCGCCTTGGTCACATTGGTGTCAAACGCATGAAGAAGCTCCATACAGATGGACTTTTAGAGTCTCTTGATTTCGAATCATTTGACACGTGCGAACCATGCCTCATGGGTAAAATGACCAAGACTCCGTTCTCCGGAACAATGGAGCAAGCAACCAACTTATTGGAAATTATAAATACTGATGTGTGTGGTCCAATGAGCATTGAGGCTCGTGGTGGCTATCGTTATGTTCTCACTCTCACTGATGACTTAATTAGATATGGGTATGTCTACTTGATGAAACACAAGTCTGAGACCTTTGAAAAGTCCAAGGAATTTCAGAATGAGGTAGAGAATCAACGTGACCAAAAAATAAAGTTCTTACGATCAGATCATGGAGGAGAATATTTATGTCACGAATTTGGTACGCACTTAAGGAAATGTGGAATTAGTTCACAACTCACGCCGCCTGGAACACCTCAGCATAACGGTGTGTCCGAGCGTCGTAATCGCACTCTATTGGATATGGTGCGATCTATGATGTCACTCACCGATTTACCGCTATCATTTTGGGGATACGCTCTAGAGACAGCTACATTCACTTTAAATAGGGCACCGTCTAAATCCGTTGAGACGACACCTGAATTATGGTTTGGGAAGAAACCTAAGCTGTCGTTTCTAAAAGTTTGGGGATGTGATGCTTATGTCAAGAAACTTCAACCTGAAAAGCTCAAACCCAAGTCGGAAAAATGCGTCTTCATAGGATACCCTAAGGAAACCATTGGGTATATGAGGGAGTCCTGGATTAGGGGGTGTCCGGATGGCCGGACTAAGACCTTTGGCCGGACTCCCGGACTATGAAGATACAAGATTGAAGACTCCGTCCCGTGTCTGGATGGGACTTTCCTTGGCGTGGAAGGCAAGCTTGGCGATACGATATGAAGATCTCCTCCCATTGTAACCGACTCTGTGTAACCCTAGCTCTCTCCAGTGTCTATATAAACCGGAGAGTTTTAGTCCGTAGGACGAACAACAATCATGCCATAGGCTAGATTCTAGGGTTTAGCCACTCCGATCTCGTGGTAGATCTACTCTTGTACTACCCATATCATCAATATTAATCAAGAAGGAGTAGGGTTTTACCTCCATCGAGAGGGCCCGAACCTGGGTAAAAACATCGTGTCCCTTGTCTCCTGTTACCATCTGCCTAGACGCATAGTTCGGGACCCCCTACCCGAGATCCGTTGGTTTTGACACTGACATTGGTGCTTTCATTGAGAGTTCCTCTGTGTCGTCGCCTTTTAGGCCCGATGGCTTCTTCGCTCGTCAATCGCGATGCGGTCCGGGATGATACTTTTCTCCCCGGACAGATCTTCGTATTCGGCGGCTTCGCACTGCGGGCCGACTCGTTCGGCCATCTGGAGCAGATCGAAAGCTACGCCCCTGGCCATCAGGTCAGGTTTGGAAGTTTAAACTACACGACCGACATCCGCGGGGACTTGATCTTCGATGGATTCGAGCCACAACCAGGCGCGCCGCACTGTCATGATGAGCACGATTTAGCTCTGTCATCGGACAACGCCCAGAGCGTCGCTCAGGTGTCCGCTCCGACCATTAGCCCGGAGCCCACTACGCCAGTCGGGGACGGACGGTTAGACGCCACCCCGGAAACTGCAATCTCTACAGCGATAGAGCCGGATACCAGCCTAGTCCCTCACAAGGCCCGTGACTCCAAGGTGCCGGACTCCGATCCGGACTCCGATCCGGACTCCGTAAATCCCGCACCTCTCCCGGTTAAGCCCGATTGGGCTCCGGTCATGGAGTTCACCGCCGCGGATGTCTTTCAGCACTCACCTTTCGGCAACTTCCTGAATTCGTTAAATTCTCCCTCTTTGTCAGGAGAGCCCTGGCCGGACTACGGCCAACACGGTTGGGACGCGGACGACGAAGAAATTTGTAGCCCACCCACCACCCACTTCGTAGCCACTGTCGACAATTTAACCGACATGCTCGACTTCGACTCCGAAGACATCGACGGCATGGACGCCGATGAAGGAGACGATCAAGAACCAGTGCCTATAGGGAACTGGAAAGCCACCTTGTCATATGACATATACATGGTGGACACCCCTAAAGCGGGGGATGGCGAGGAGAAAACGGAGGATGACCCCTCCAAGAAGCAACCCAAGCGCCGACGTCACCGTCGCCGCTCTAAGTCCCGCCAAAGCAAAAACGGCGATTCCGGCACCGGAGATAACAATACGCCGGACAGTGCCGAAGACAACCCCCTCCAACAGGATTCAGTGTAGGAGGATGAAGGATCCAGCCCTCATGAGAGAGCGGCCGACAAAGAGGATGAGGACGACAATTACATGCCTCCCTCCGAAGACGAGGCAAGCCTCAACGACGATGAATTCATCGTGCCAGAGGATCCCGTCGAGCAAGAGTGTTTCAAAGGCAGACTCGTAGCCACAGCAAGCAGCCTCAAGAAGAAACAGCAGCAGCTTAGAGCTGACCAAGACTTGCTATCCGACAGAGGGACCGAAGTCCTGGCGGCCGAAGAGTATAAACTAGAACGCCCATCCAAGAGCTACCCGAAGCGCAGGCTGCTTCCCCAACTTGAGGAGGAAGCAACTAAACCTACATCACCAGCGTACGATGCGCCCGATCGGCCATCCCGTGGCCGCGATAGAGAGGCCTTCAGGCCCACAAGCCAAGCCGCACCCCGACACCGCTCAAAACATACCAGAGTACGGGGAGATGCAACAGACCTGCGAGACATCTTGGAGAATAAGGCAAGGCAAACAAGATCGATCTACGGATCGCATGGGCGCCCCGCTTCACGTGACGCTAGCCGCCACGCCGGACATAATAAGTATGGCCCGGCCGAATACAACAAACCAAGCTCGTCCGAGCTGCGTCGTGATATAGCCCAGTACAGGGGCGCCACACACCCACTATGCTTCACAGACGAAGTAATGGATCATCAAATCCCCGAGGGCTTCAAGCCCGTAAACATCGAATCATACGATGGCACAACAGATCCTGCGGTATGGATCGAAGATTATCTCCTTCACATCCACATGGCCCGTGGTGATGATCTACACGCCATCAAATACCTCCCGCTCAAGCTTAAAGGACCAGCTCGACATTGGCTTAATAGCTTGCCAGCAGAGTCAATTAGTTGTTGGGAGGACCTGGAATCTGCATTCCTTGACAACTTCCAGGGCACCTATGTGCGACCACCAGACGCCGATGACCTAAGCCACATAATCCAGCAGCCAGAGGAATGACAATTCTGGACACGGTTCCTGACCAAGAAAAACCAAATAGTCGATTGTCCGGACGCCGAGGCCCCCGCAGCCTTCAGGCACAACATCTGAGACGAATGGCTTGCCCGGCACCTAGGACAGGAAAAGCCGAAGTCTATGGCAGCCCTCACGACACTCATGACCCGCTTCTACGCGGGAGAAGACAGTTGGCTAGCTCGTAGCAACAACATAACCAAGAGCCCTGGCAATTCGGATACCAAGGATAACAACAGCAGGTCACATCGCAACAAGCATAAATGCCGCATTAACGGTGACAATACTAAAGATACGGCAGTCAATGCCGGATTCATAGGCTCTAAACCGGGTCAGCGGAAAAAGCCATTCAAAAGAAACCCTCAGGGCCCATCCAGCTTAGATCGGATACTCGATCGCTCGTGCCAGATACATGGCACACCCGAACAACCGGCCAATCACACCAACAGGGATTGTTGGGTGTTCAAGCAGGCAGGCAAGTTAAGTGCCGAGAGTAGAGACAAGGGGCTACATAGCAATGACGAGGAGGGGCCTCGGCCGCCGAACAACAAAGGACAGAAGGGATTCCCCCCGCAAGTTCGGACGGTGAATATGATATACGCAACCCACATCCCCAAAAGGGAGTGGAAGCGTGCTCTCAAGGACGTCTACGTGCTGGAGCCAGTCGCCCCAATGTTCAACCCATGGTCCTCCTGCCCGATCACCTTCGATCGACGGGACCATCCCACCAGCATCTGTCACGGCGGATTCGCCGCACTGGTCCTAGACCCAATTATCGACGGATTCCACCTTACCAGAGTCCTAATGGACGGCGGCAGTAGCCTGAACCTGCTTTACCAGGACACAGTGCGAAAAATGGGCATCGATCCTTCAAGGATTAAACCCACAAAGACAATCTTCAAAGGTGTCATAACAGGGGTAGAAGCCAGCTGTACAGGCTCGGTCACACTCGAGGTGGTCTTCGGATCCCCGGATAACTTCCGAAGCAAGGAGTTAATCTTCGACATAGTCCCATTCCGCAGCGGCTATCACACCCTGCTCGGGCGAACCGCATTTGCCAAATTCAATGCAGTGCCGCACTACGCATATCTCAAGCTCAAGATGCCAGGACCTCTCGGAGTCATCACAGTAAACGGAAACACCGAACATTCTCTCCGAACGGAGGACCACACGGCGGCCCTGGCAGCGGAAGTACAGAGTAGCCTCTCAAGGCAGTTCTCCAATCCAGGTGCCAAACATCCGGACAACGTCAAGCGAGCCCGAAGTAACCTACAACAAATCCGGCTGGCACGTTCCGAGCAAGCATAGCAGTGCGGCCCCAACCCCGGCCCCGTCAAACGGCGATACTGGTACCACGCGTACATAATTACGCCTTAGAGATACCATGGGCATAAGGGGAGGGGCACAACAATGACATGCCCAGAATGCGGCTCAACCGCACTAAGGGGCTCCCTATTTCGCCGTTTTCCTTTTCACACACTTTCAGGACCCAACTATTTGGAAGGCCTGTCCGGCAATACTCTCGCCAAACCAACGATGCAATAGCCAGGGAGGAAGCAAGCCACGTCAAAAGTCCAGGTGGTCTCTATAACGAGTTTAATACCTGTTTCTCTTACAATCCTGCAGCTTGCCCCTGAAGGGGAATATGTCAAATACTCCCATCTCTTGCTTACCGCACTTTTCGTATCTTCTGCTTTCGCAGCAGCCCTTTTTTAATAAACAATACATAGCTCTTACCTATTATTGTACTTATATATTTTTATATGCAAATATGTTCAGTCATGACACTATGCAACCGTACACTTTGGTACGGATAATACACCAGGGGCTTACAACACCCCATAACATGGTGTGAGAAGACCGAACACTCTAACAAGTGCGGCACCCCGAACTTATAGCACTATATGCATCGGCTCCGAATCATGTCTTTGGTCAATAGTTGGGTTTGCCCGGCTCCCATGTTTTGGTACCTTACGTTCCGCATTGTTGGCTAAGGTAGCGCTGGGAGAACTACTGCGATTGTGCCCCAGTTGAGCTGGGTTAACACCTCAGTAGAGAAAGCTAAAACTGACTGTCATGATAGTGCGAGAGACCGGTCGCTGTTCGCGAGGTTTTTTTCGAGTCCTTAAAGACTTATGCCGCTTCAAGCGAGGAACCGGACTTATCTGGCCTAGGCATGGATAGTGCCCCGAACTCGGTCTTCCGAATACTAGGGGCTTTGCCGAAATTTAAAATTATAGAATTCTATGGCTAAGTGAGAGTGATAAAGCATTATAAGTCCGACGGCCTGGTTCGCTGTGCTGAACGCCTCCCTAGATGGACCCAAGAATGGGAACAAGAGCGCTCAGGTTTATCCCGAACACCCCAGCACTCGTGGCATGGGGGTCGAAGCCGACGACTTGCATCTCTCAGATTTGATAAATGGCCGCACAGAAGGTAATATTTTAAATTAACAAGCATTGTTTAGCGCATATGAACAAAGATTCAGCGTACAGGATAACAAATGCGAGTTTACTCAAAAATTACATCTTTGGAGCACTCATCCGCTATGCGGCGGGCACCCTTCAAAACGCCATTATAATACATCTCGGGTGTACGATACTCCTTGCCCGGCGGTGGCGCGTCCGTCAACAGCTTCTCCGCGTCTAGCTTGCCCCAGTGCACCTTAGCACGGGCAAGGGCCCGACGGGCACCTTCAATACAAGCGGAGCGCTTGACGACCTCTATCCACAGACACGCGTCCACCAGTCGCCGCACCAAACCGAAGTAGCTCCCAGGCATGACTTCTCCAGGCCACAGCCGAGCTATGAGGCCCTTCATGGCCTATTCGGCCACCTTGTGGAGCTCAACCAGCTGCTTCAGCTGGTAGCTCAGGGGCACCGGATGTTCGGCCTCAGCATACTGAGACCAGGACACTTTTTCCGTCGAGCTCTCCTCTTTGGCTCGGTAGTATGCGGCGAACGCTCCTGGAGAACTCCGGATTCGGGTAAGTAGCAGATAACTAACTTTTATATTTTTGCTTTGCATAAAGAATGCCTTACCCGCCGCTATCTTCTTTATCGCCTCGATCTCCTGAAGGGCCTTCTGGGCTTTGGCCTTAGCGGTCTTGGCACTCTCAAGAGCCAAGGCAAGCTCGGACTCTCGAATCTTCAAGTCACGCTCCAAACTCTCGTGTTTTTTCACAAGAGCCTGGAGCTCTTGCCGCACCTCCGTCACCCGCGCCTCCTACTTCTCTCGCTCGGTGCGCTCCAAGGCCGCACTCTTTTTGGCCTTCGAAACCGCCTCTTTCAGGGTCACCACCTCGGTCGTGGCTCCTGCAGCATTAACGTTGGTCCTGTTATTATTATGCAACCAAGTATTTCTATATACATTTACAGGAGGTACTACATACCCTCTTTATCCTCGAGCTGCTTCTTGGCACGGCCAAGCTCGCTCTCGGACCTATCGAGGCTTTCCTTCAAGGCATTGACCTCCGCAGTCAGTGCGGCAGAGGTCAGCAGCGCAGCCTGCATTCCCATATTGACATATTTCTATTAGACTCCTGCGTATATCTTTTAAGATCCTCAGTTCAGCTTTTCTTTCCGAACACCGAACTAAGCATCAGGGGCTAGTGTCTATGCAGTAACATTTTTATATATGTTTCTGAACACATACCTCAAAGCCCGTTAACAGGCTTGTGCAGGCCTCCGTCAGCCCGCTCTTGGCAGACTGAACCTTCTGAATCACCGCACTCATAACAGTGCAGTGTTCTTCGTCGATAGAGGCACCGTTGAGCGCTTCCAGCAAATTGTCGGGCGCCTCCAGGTGGACTGAAGTCGCCGGCGTTGCGGACTTGCCCTTCTTGTGAAGGCGCCGCCTGTCGGGCTCTGGAACCACTAATGGTTCCGGAGCAGTGTTCGGCCCAGGGCCGGACTTAGATCGCTCCGGGGCTTTGCCCCCTTTGGTTTGGGAGTCCGGAAGGTCGCCTTGTGACGTTTCCTGGACCACCTCCTCCTGGTTTTGTCCCCTACGGGACTCCATCTCCGCGACGTCTGTAGGGAGAGGGGAGGAGGCCGTCGGAAGTGAAGCGCTATTCACATCCGACGAATTCAGAGATCCGCTCGACGAATCGCCAAGCTGAGCTCTGGGCGGACTGTATGATTAGCTTCGGTGTTAGAAGCTATCGAATAATAAAGGAGTGCAATAAGTCATTCGAGTAGCCGGACACTTACGATTTTGCCAGGGGCTTGACCCTGGAGGGCCAGTCCTCCTCGCCGTCTTCGGTGTCGAGGGCGTAGTCCGGCAGAAGGGGCTTCCCCTTCTTGGACCCTCCGGCTTCCCCAGTTGGGGCGGCCTTTCTCTTCTTTCCTCCCCCCGTTGGAGGGGGAGAGGCATCTTCTTCCTCCTCCTCCTCCTCATCTTCAGAGGCGGATAGTGCGTTGGAGCCGTCGGGCAAATCCGACGACACCGGGCGCCGGGAACTCTTTCGGGTCCCCATGGCCTTCTCCTTGGCCTTCTTCTCCGGCACCACGTGAGGTGCCGGAACTAGTAGCTTCGCCAAGTGTGCGTCTACTTGGCCTTCGAGCAGAGGGGCCGGACAGTCGAACTGTCCGGATGTCCTCTTCCAGTCCTGTCAAAGGAACGGGAGTTTAGATCCCGCATAAAGTCACACTATGAAATTCGGATATCCCGTAAGGGACTAAAGCTAAGCTTACTTCGGAGGCTTGACGTTCGGCACAGAACCCGCGATCCTCGATGACGGGAGGGGAGACCTCAGAGCTTTTGAAAAGCACCTTCCAGGCATCCTCGTGCTTCGTTTCGAAGAGCCGGGATAGAGTCTGGTGCCGGGCCGGGTCGAACTCCGACAAATTGAAGTCCCGTCATTGACATGGGAGGATCCGGCGGAAGAGCATGACCTGGACCACGTTGACAAATTTGACCTTTTTGGTCACCAGGTCTCGGACGCAGGTTTGGAGTCCGGTCACCTCTTCCGGATTGCCCCACGACAGGCCCGTCTCTTTCCAAGATGTGAGCCGGGTGGGGATGCCGGATCAAAATTCAGGGGCCGCTGCCCATTTGGGGTCACGCGGCTTGGTGATATAAAACCACCCAGATTGCCACCCTTTGATGGTTTCCACGAACGCACCCTCGAGCCAGGTGACGTTGGCTATCTTGCCCACCATGGCACCTCCACATTCCGCTTGTCGGCCTTGCACGACCTTCGGCTTGACGCTGAAGATCTTCAGCCATAGGCCAAAGTGGGGCTGGATGCGAAAGAAGGCCTCACACACGATGATAAACGCCGAGATATTGAGGATGAAGTTTGGGGCCAGATCGTGGAAATCCAGGCCGTAGTAGAACATGAGCCCCCGGACGAACGGGTGAAGAGGAAAACCCAGTCCGCGGAAGAAATGGGGAAGAAAAACAACCCTCTCATGGGGCCTGGTGGTGGGGATGAGTTACCCCGCATCTGGGAGCCGGTGCGCGATGTCGTTAGACAAGTATCCGGCCTTCCTCAGGTTTTTGATTTGTCCCTTCATGACGGAGGAGGCCATCCATCTACCTCCCGCTCCTGACATAGTTGGAGAAGGTTGAGGTGGGAAGTGCGGGCTTGGGCGCTGGAGCTCGAGCGCGCAGGGACGGATAAGCAGAGGAGGAAGAGGGCGTGAATGGAAAGGGCGGATTCTTATCCCCTTATATGGGCGGCCAAAACTACAGGCCCCCCACTGGCCTAATAAAACTCGCTTATCCCCCAAGCGCCGCGGTTAATGGCGCGGTTGGGTTACCCACGCCCGTATTGATGAGAATCCCGGAACAAGGGTGTCAGGACCCCGATCCTAAGTCACACCGATCTAGCATGTAACACATCATATCACTTTGCGGCCTCACGCACGGTATTCCCACGGGTGACACCTTACCTGGCCCGGGACCATTTGCGCCTTTTGGCTCACGTATATGATAGTGCCGCTAGCATCCATATGACAAAGAACCCGGGCTGACATGGCTAGTCGTGAACCCAAAGTGGCACTAACCTACAGGGACAGGCATACATGACCCAACAATGAACGTGTCGATCAGCGAGTGAATCCAGGCTGTAGCACTGGGCTAGCAGGGCTCCGGTGAACCGGGCTGTAGTGGGCTAACAAGACTCCGGAATTCATCGCGTGACATTTCCCCGAGGGGACAGACACAGGAACGAAGAAGGACACATGCCGGCCAGCCTAAGTGTTCCGGAGCAGTAGCAAGCTACCATGGCTCAGTGGAAACACTAGGAGACATTTCCCGGTAAGAGAGGCTACTAAGGATAAACAACTAGATAGCCAGATCCCACACATACCAAGCATTTCAACAACATACACACAATATGCTCGATATGTGCAAATACAACATGGCATCACAACATGACTCTACAACTCAAGTATTTATTCAATAGGCTCTGAGGAGCGAGATATTACAAACATGGGTCTCATGACCCAACACTCAGAGCATACAAGTCAAAGCACAAGCGGAAGCTTAACATGTCTGAGTACAAACATCTACAAATGAAAAAGGCTGAGAAGCCTGACTATCTACCAGATCCTGCCGAGGGCTCAAGGTCGTAGCTGAGGTAACAAGCTAAACGTCGAAGTCCACGTGGAACTACTAGTGAGACTGAAGTCTCTCTGCAAAAACATAAAATAGGCAAACGTGAGTACAAATGTACCCAGCAAGACTTACATCAGAACTAACTACATATGCATCATTATCAATAAAGGGATGGTGGGGTTTAACTGCAGCAAGCCAGCTTTGACTCGGTGGCTAACCTGAACTACGACTGCAAGTAACTCTTTTGAGGTGGCGCACACGAGTCCACATATCCACCATATCAATACACCACTATGGATCCGCTCCCATCTCCCTACGAGAACGCCATCCATAGCACTCACGCTTATCTTGCGTATTTTAGAGTATCCACTTTCACTTGTCTATGAACTGTACAGGCAACCCAGAAGTCCTTTTCCGCGGACACGGCTATTCGAATAGATCATATTAATCCTACAGGGGTGTACTTCTTCACACATGCTCTCACCACTTACCGCCGTTTACACGACATGTACTCGGCAACCTTCAAGCGGAAGCCCAGCGAGGGTGTCGGCCACGACCTGACTAACCACACAAGTCTCTCGTCCAGGTTTATCGCCTATTCGGGTTCCATCCGCAAGGAGATCCGGCCGGGGTGTCGCTCACGGCCCCAAACGATGTGTGCAGGGTTCCCAAGTCCACCATCCGGGTGCCACTTGGTACACCGGGCCACTGTGCCTAGTCTGTCCCAAGCCCACCTGTACCGGGTGCCACTTGGTAGACTACTAACACTACCTACAAACACCAGAAACTAGTTGCAACTCCTGGACAGAGATCAAGTTGATTAATAAGTCGAGAGGGTCACTTAAGCATTCCAATGCGTGGTAGTAGCTGGTCATGGATCACAAACACAGAACTCAGTTCCTGAGGACGGCTGCAATGAGACAACCCACCATGTACTCCTACATGGCCTCTCACCGCTACCTTTACCAAATCGTGTTCACACACTTAGCTCACACACAGTAGGACATGTTTACACACCTCCGATTCATCCCCGATGAATCAGACCTGACTCAACTCTAAGCAGTAGCAAGCATGACAAACAAGCATGAATGAGTAGGCACATCAGGGCTCAAACAACTCCTACTCATGCTAGTGGGTTTCATCTATTTACTGTGGCAATGACAGGTCATGCAGAGGATAAAGGGGTTTAGCTACCGCAGCAAGTAACAGATGAATCGTGGTTGTCCTAATGCAGTAAAAGAGAGCAGGAGCGAGAGAGTGGGATTTTATCGGAATGAACAAGGGGTTTTTGCTTGCCTGGCACTTCCAAAGATAGCATTGAGTCTTCATCAGTGTCAACGATCTCATCGTCGGAGTCACATCTATCGAGAGGGGACAACACCGACAAACAAGGAAGAACACAATCAATGCAATGCATAATATGATGCATGATCATGACATGGCGATATGATGTGGTTTGAACTAATGCAACTAGCAGCAAGTTAAATGGAGTTGGTTTGAACCCTAAGTTCAAATTCAAACTCCATATGTGGATATTCATATGCCATTTAATTGAATTGTCCTAAAAGTAGTCATAAGTTGTTCTAACATGCATGAAAATGGTACAGATGGATAGATTGGATTTTTTTGATCATTTTTCATATATAAATTATTTAATTTGGAGTTACGGTTGAATTTCTATGAATTTTAGAAGTTTAGATCATTTTCTGGAATTTCCTGAATTCTTTTAAATCCAGAAAACAATTACTGCGTCAGCATTGCGTCATTGTGACGTCAGTGGTCAACGGGGCTGGTCCAGGTCAAACTGACCGGTGGGACCCGCGTGTCAGTGTCTAGGCTAATTAACAGAGTTTGTTAACGCTAAACTAATCCTAAACCTAGGTAATTAGCAGGGGCTCGCCCCACATGTCAATGACCCAGGGGAGGTCAAACCCCTGGTCAACAGGTCAAACCTGCCGGCGTTGAGCCGCCGGCGAGGCTGAGACGACGAAGAGCGTCGGAAACGCTTCCCCGGCCACGGTTCGATGCGCGGGTGGGTGCTACGGGTTGCTGGCGGTGTGGCGCATCCAATGGTGACGGTGGTTGGAGCTGGGGTGGCCGGGAACGACGACGGCGTCGAGCCGGGCGGCGACCGGAGCTCGGGGGTTCGCGGGACCGACGCTGTGGTGTGCAAATGAGACGGTTGTCGCGCTAGTTTTGCCCTACGGGACGTTGCGAGTGCAACGGACGCACGCGTGGGACCAAAAGGTCACCGGGGCTTCGCCGGCGACGAGCCCGTGCGGCGGAGCATCTCGGCTCCAGTGGAGGGGGCGGCTAGAGCTCGAAATCGGACATGGAGTTAGGGGGAAATGAAGCAGGGGCTCACGGAGATCACGATGAGACGGGCGGCGTGCTCGGGGAAGGCCTGGGGCGACGGAACGGCGACGGCGATCTCCGGCGACCGAAGCTTGAAGACGAGTCGAGGCGGTCGAGTTGGGGCGTCCGAGCGCTCGGGGCTTGGTCGAGGCGGCGTAACGGGCGGTGGCGGAGCTTGCAGACTGCACGGGGAGGCGACAGGAGCATGGTGGGCGTGGTGGCAGCGAACGACGGCGGCGGCTCTCTGTTCGGGCGAAGAACGAAGAGGGAGAGGGAAAAATAGCCAGGGAAGAAGGGGAGGTCGGCACGGCCTCGTCCACGTCCCCTGGCGCGAGGTTGGGGAGAAGGAGGCGTCGACACGACGAAGCAGGAGGTGGCCAGGGGCAGCGCGCGGGCGACAGGCAGCAGCCTGCCTTCTCTGGCAAGAGGAGGAAGACGACAGGGAACCCTGGTGGGCTGGGCTGCTGGAGTTGGGCCAGCTGGGCTGCGAGGTGAGCGCCAGGTAAGATTCTCTCTCTCTCTCTTTTAATTCCTATTTTCTATTTTTCTGCAGCTTTGTGGCTTTATGAAAAATACTTAAACAGATCCAAAATCATGAAACTAATCATGGCTACTGTTTAGAATATATCCAACAGTAAACATTTTAGTTTATGATTATCTGAGCATTTAAAATATTTTATAGTATTTAAATGCCCAAATGCAAATAAGTAATGATTTAATTCAAAAATCCAGAATGACCTAAAAATATGTGCATCATTTTTGGCAGAGGTTTTCACCTTCACCAGAAATCATGAACATTTCCAGAGGGCATTTTGGGTTATTGAAAAAGATTTTATTTTGACCCTAGTTGAATTCATTAGCTGCTAGGGTTTATCAGCCCCCATTTCAGGTTTCATAAAATTTAAACATGATGCATGGAGGCTAAAGCAAAAACAAGCAAGGCCTGAACTGGGGATGTGACAACTCACCCCCACTAAACAAGAATCTCGACCCGAGATTCAAGCGTAGGGTAAGACGAAGGGAACGCAACCTAACACAATCTTCACGATCCAGGTTGCCCTTCATAAGAACATTGATTCGATCACCATCATTGACTTGATGTCTTGCTCTGAGATCTCCATCTAACATGACAACAAGAGGAAAGGGACAATTCCAGAAGAATCGATCTTATCGAAGGTCGAACAACTTAGGATCAACTCATGGAATGAGACATAGCAACATCTCTCGAGCTGAGACTCGAAGCACACCTCTAGAGGAGGTGACTCATAGAAATATCCCTTAAGTGGCAAAAATAATTACCTTTGATTCAGAGATCATCGAGATTCTTTATACCAGCCTAGGGCAATTCTCGAGCGATCGTTTGGAGGGGGTCGGTAGAATGTCATGCTTGGATTAAAATGGATGATGTGGATTACCTTCTTGAAAACAACACAAGGGATGATTTTAGTAACTGAGGAGAAGCTCAACAGTAGAGAGTGAGTCCACTGTTTGAGAAGTTATAGCATAGCCGAGGAAGCTGAGAGCAAACCCAGTTGGTGCTGGTGATAACACCTAGCGCTTGAGCGTGCTCTCAAGAACTTGAGCATTTCCATATTCATCAAGGTTTTACCAACATCCGTGTCAAGGATCCTGGCAACACAACATGCTACCATGATGGATGGTGACGGAGGATGCCGATGCGAAAGAAGATAACACTTTCTCAGATTTCACCTTAGCGAGGCCAAGGGATCAAAATCTGGATGATTGACCGAGAGACATTTAGCACTCCGCTTCTAATGTTCTCCTTGATGTGCTAGTGTAATCCAATCATAGATATGGTTTGATATCTAGAACATCAAGTAAAAGGTCGGACTTCGGGAGCACAAAAATCATAAGGCACAACTAGGGAGTAAATCCTACGAAGTCCTTATGGGAAGGTGGCCAACTTCTTCAATCAAGATACTACAATAATAGGTCTTTCGGCTGGGTGGTGCTGGCCACGACATCCACTTTACCGGTTATCGAGGGACCAATATTATAGTTCTTGGGAAAAGTTCCAACCATCATATCTGCGTGAGATTCAGATCTGGTTGGTGTCAGAATATTCCAGACTCATCGAGTCTAGGAAGAAGAATGAGAGTTTGCAACACAACTCGAAGAGATGACGTTGCGAGATTCTCGGGAAATGAACTACGATAGCAAGCTCCTAAACACGAGCTGGTTCTGCTACACACATGTGAACATGTTGTCCAAGACAAAACATGATCACATGGTAGTCTTATAATAAAACACTACCGAGTTCTGGTTGGGAACCATCATCGAGGATATCAAAGTCCTTGTGCACTTATCGATGAACTTCTTATCCTCGAACAAATCAATCAGTGGCTTGGTGTGCTAGGGAATACATATGGAATGAAGATGATCAGTCTATCAGACCATACAATACTTTGCACGTGCATGACTGACTTGGGATGATTCCAGAGGAGCAAAAACAAACTTTCCCGAATTCACGGCGGCAACTTACATCAAATGCACGTGAATCAAAGGAAGTCACTTCTTTCATCCAAACATATACTTCATGAACGGGGCATGAAGAAAATGCTTACACAAGTTTCCAACACTAGCTTAATGTTCAACAAAATCATGGAGGAGATAAGGATGTTGTCGATGGGCTCAACAACAATTCATCCAGGTTTCCATATAAAGGGAAATCCATAGTTAAGTGAACACGGTGATAGCATTGGTCAGACCAAAGAATATAATGGTGTATGCTCGAGGAAAAACCACGAGTAAGACAACATTACGAATATCGTTGGTTCTGATTTGATCTGAGAATAGCCCATACTCAAATCAAAGTTTGGACAAGACAATAGACCCAACAACTGATCACGGGGATTAGTTGATGAAGATATCTCTCTTCAACACACACACACAAGGATATCCCTTTGGAATGAACTGAGTCGGACAAGCCTTTATCTTCCAACTCTCCAAGTTGTTGTTTAGCTCAACCAACCAGTTCAGGGTATCCAACACAGATTCTTGGAGAAGGGGTGGTTTACAAGAAACCAACTTGATCACGAGCTCAACATAGCGGTCAGGTGACAACCTGGTAATACTTCCGGGAAGATATAGGAAAAATCACGAACCACCGACATGTTACTAAGCTCGAGAACAATCTTGCTTTTCAGGGCAAGACAATATGAACAATGAGCGAGGATTTGACCAAATCCTAACTCATCAATCGAAGGGTGCACCAAAATAAGGACTAGGTAGCACGCTCAACCTTAAGATGGTGATTCAATAACCAACACGCTAAGAATGAGATGATCATCCATTAACTACCAAGCAACTGAGTTGCTAGGAATATTGATTTCACACATCATAGTTCACCCGTCGGCATTCCGGTTACAATAGCACGGGAATCGAGGAATTAACAATGATGGCAAGAAGTATCACTGCACCAAGAATTCATAAGATGATGTGTAATTCCTATGACTTTCTTGGCATAAAGAGGGTAATACTTCAGGGTAGAACAGAACAAAAACTGGATTAGTATTTTGGTCTGCGGAGTATGACTACTTTGACCCAATCCTAGATATGGATGAGGTACTGGAGTTCATTTCTCCTAGTCATTCTGGGATAGAATGGCTTGACAGACCACAAGAATAATAGGCATCGATGAACGAATGCACACATACCCTTGACTATCAATTGATAGACAAGGGTCAGAAAACAACTAAGGAGGGACAACTCAAGGAACATATAACTTTTTGAGTTGTGGATGCATAGATTAGCATGTCGAACGAATTCAACATATTTCTCCCGGATAACCCATGCAGAGAGGTAGAATTGGCAGAGTCACAATATAGAATCAAGAACTCATTAAGAGCACTCTTGTTGTGATATTTTGATCCACCAAACTTCTGCCATAAGTGGTTCATAGTATTTGGAAGAAGGAAATACCACAGACCTCGAGGACTATCACAAAGGTTACTAAATTCCTAAAGGTACGAGCAACACTAACAACATGAAGTAAGTGGGGAAATCTCGTGTTCAGAAACCCAGGAGTAGAATGCCTACTACTAAGTGGCATCACGGGATGCTTTCGAGAATAAAGGCCAGAATCATCACACTGGGATCACAAAAACATGGCTAGACTACTAGATGATCCTCTAAGACACCTAGGGTCATAATAAAAATTCCAACATATATGTCGTGGCAATAGAGTACCTCAACTCAACAATTTGTGTGATTAACCTGGCATAGAAGAACATCGAAACCAGAGGGAAAGGATTTTGCAAGTGCATCAAATTGTTTAGAAACCTGGGATGACTTGGACAGCATAACGGCTGTAAATGCTCGAAAGATTGGAGACATGCTACAGAAATGGTGGCATAGCCACTCAGAAGCACAATATCAAGGTTTCGAGATCAACAGTTAACATACAGAAGTAGTAGAAACTGAACTGAGGCTTAAATCCAACAATCTAATAAGTCTACGGATTAGTAACACGTGATCCTGATGGAAAGAAGAGATAGCCTAGTTCCTTAACCCCGTAGGAAGGATAAGACGACTCGGATCAGAAGGGCATAGGGTAAAGGAGTAAAAAGAGCCTTACGTTCCATCCCACAATCAATTCCCTTACATAACTAAAGAATTTCTAGACTCAACTTTGACCAGTTTGGCTTGGTAATCCTACAGGCAGTCAAGCTCTGATACCAAAGCTGTCAGGACCCCGATCCTAAGTCACACCGATCTAGCATGTAACACATCATATCACTTTGCGGCCTCACGCACGGTATTCCCACGGGTGACACCTTACCTGGCCCGGGACCGTTTGCGCCTTTTGGCTCACGTATATGATAGTGCCGCTAGCATCCATATGACAAAGAACCCAGGCTGACATGGCTAGTCGTGAGCCCAAAGTGGCACTAACCTACAGGGACAGGCATACATGACCCAACAACGAACGTGTCGGTCATCAGCGAGTGAATCCAGGCTGTAGCACTAGGCTAGCAGGGCTCCGGTGAACCGGGCTGTAGCGGGCTAAGAAGACTCCGGAATTCATCGCGTGACATTTCCCCGAGGGGACAGACACAGGAACGAACAAGGACACATGCCGGCCATCCTAAGTGTTCCGGAGCACTAGCAAGCTACCATGGCTCAGTGGAAACACTAGGAGACATTTCCCGGTAAGAGAGGCTACTAAGGATAAACAACTAGATAGCCAGATCCCACACATACCAAGCATTTCAACAACATACACACAATATGCTCGATATGTGCAAATACAACATGGCATCACAACATGACTCTACAACTCAAGTATTTATTCAATAGGCTCCGAGGAGCGAGATATTACAAACATGGGTCTCATGACCCAACACTCAGAGCATACAAGTCAAAGCACAAGCGGAAGCTTAACATGTCTGAGTACAAACATCTACAAATGAAAAAGGCTGAGAAGCCTGACTATCTACCAGATCCTGCCGAGGGCTCAAGGTCGTAGCTGAGGTAACAAGCTAAACGTCGAAGTCCACGTGGAACTACTAGTGAGACTGAAGTCTCTCTGCAAAAACATAAAATAGGCAAACGTGAGTACAAATGTACCCAGCAAGACTTACATCAGAACTAACTACATATGCATCATTATCAATAAAGGGATGGTGGGGTTTAACTGCAGCAAGCCAGCTTTGACTCGGTGGCTAACCTGAACTACGACTGCAAGTAACTCTTTTGAGGTGGCGCACACGAGTCCACATATCCACCATATCAATACACCACTATGGATCCGCTCCCGTCTCCCTACGATAACGCCATCCATAGCACTCACGCTTATCTTGCGTATTTTAGAGTATCCACTTTCACTTGTCTATGAACTGTACAGGCAACCCAGAAGTCCTTTTCCGCGGACACGGCTATTCGAATAGATCATATTAATCCTACAGGGGTGTACTTCTTCACACATGCTCTCACCACTTACCGCCGTTTACACGACATGTACTCGGCAACCTTCAAGCGGAAGCCCAGCGAGGGTGTCGGCCACGACCTGACTAACCACACAAGTCTCTCGTCCAGGTTTATCGCCTATTCGGGTTCCATCCGCAAGGAGATCCGGCCGGGGTGTCGCTCACGGCCCCAAACGATGTGTGCAGGGTTCCCAAGTCCACCATCCGGGTGCCACTTGGTACACCGGGCCACTGTGCCTAGTCTGTCCCAAGCCCACCTGTACCGGGTGCCACTTGGTAGACTACTAACACTACCTACAAACACCAGAAACTAGTTGCAACTCCTGGACAGAGATCAAGTTGATTAATAAGTCGAGAGGGTCACTTAAGCATTCCAATGCGTGGTAGTAGCTGGTCATGGATCACAAACACAGAACTCAGTTCCTGAGGACGGCTGCAATGAGACAACCCACCATGTACTCCTACATGGCCTCTCACCGCTACCTTTACCAAATCGTGTTCACACACTTAGCTCACACACAGTAGGACATGTTTACACACCTCCGATTCATCCCCGATGAATCAGACCTGACTCAACTCTAAGCAGTAGCAAGCATGACAAACAAGCATGAATGAGTAGGCACATCAGGGCTCAAACAACTCCTACTCATGCTAGTGGGTTTCATCTATTTACTGTGGCAATGACAGGTCATGCAGAGGATAAAGGGGTTTAGCTACCGCAGCAAGTAACAGATGAATCGTGGTTGTCCTAATGCAGTAAAAGAGAGCAGGAGCGAGAGAGTGGGATTTTATCGGAATGAACAAGGGGGTTTTGCTTGCCTGGCACTTCCAAAGATAGCATTGAGTCTTCATCAGTGTCAACGATCTCATCGTCGGAGTCACATCTATCGAGAGGGGACAACACCGACAAACAAGGAAGAACACAATCAATGCAATGCATAATATGATGCATGATCATGACATGGCGATATGATGTGGTTTGAACTAATGCAACTAGCAGCAAGTTAAATGGAGTTGGTTTGAACCCTAAGTTCAAATTCAAACTCCATATGTGGATATTCATATGCCATTTAATTGAATTGTCCTAAACAGTAGTCATAAGTTTTTCTAACATGCATGAAAATGGTACAGATGGATAGATTGGATTTTTCGGATCATTTTTCATATATAAATTATTTAATTTGGAGTTACGGTTGAATTTCTACGAATTTTAGAAGTTTAGATCATTTTCTGGAATTTCCTGAATTCTTTTAAATCCAGAAAACAATTACTGCGTCAGCATTGCGTCATTGTGACGTCAGTGGTCAACGGGGCTGGTCCAGGTCAAACTGGCCGGTGGGACCCGCGTGTCAGTGTCTAGGCTAATTAACAGAGTTTGTTAACGCTAAACTAATCCTAAACCTAGGTAATTAGCAGGGGCTTGCCACACATGTCAATGACCCAGGGGAGGTCAAACCCCTGGTCAACAGGTCAAACCTGCCGGCGTTGAGCCGCTGGCGAGGCTGAGACGACGGAGAGCGTCGGAAACGCTTCCCCGGCCACGGTTCGATGCGCGGGTGGGTGCTACGGGTAGCTGGCGGTGTGGCGTATCCAATGGTGACGGTGGTTGGAGCTGGGGTGGCCGGGAACGACGACGGCGTCGAGCCTGGCGGCGGCCGGAGCTCGGGGGTTCGCGGGACCGGCACTGCGGTGTGCAAATGAGACGGTTGTCGCGCTAGTTTTGCCCTACGGGACATTGCGAGTGCAACGGACGCACGCGTGGGACCAAAAGGTCACCGGGGCTTTGTCGGCGATGAGCCCATGCGGCGGAGCGTCTCGGCTCCGGTGGAGGGGGCGGCTAGAGCTTGAAATCGGACATGGAGTTAGGGGGAAACGAAGGAGGGGCTCACGGAGATCACGATGAGACGGTCGGCGTGCTCGGGGAAGGCCTGGGGCGACGGAACGGCGACGGCGATCTCCGGCGACCGAAGCTTGAAGACGAGTCGAGGCGGTCCAGTTGGGGCGTCCGAGCGCTCGGGGCTTGCTCGAGGCGGCGTAACGGGCGGTGGCGGAGCTTGCAGACTGCACGGGGAGGCGAGAGGAGCATGGTGGGCGTGGTGGCAGCAAACGACGGCGGCGGCTCTCTGTTCGGGCGAAGAACAAAGAGGGAGAGGGAAAAATAGCCAGGGAAGAAGGGGAGGTCGGCACGGCCTCGTCCACGTCCCCTGGCGCGAGGTTGGGGAGGAGGCGTCGACACGACGAAGCAGGAGGTGGCCAGGGGCAGCGCGCGGGCGACAGGCAGCAGCCTGCCTGCTCTGGCAAGAGGAGGAAGACGACAGGGAACCCTGGTGGGCTGGGCCGCTGGAGTTGGGCCAGGTGGGCTGCGAGGTGAGCGCCAGGTAAGATTCTCTCTCTCTCTCTCTTTTAATTCCTATTTTCTATTTTTCTGCAGCTTTGTGGCTTTATGAAAAATACTTAAACAGATCCAAAAATCATGAAACTAATCATGGCTACTGTTTAGAATATATCCAACAGTAAACATTTTAGTTTATGATTATCTGAGCATTTAAAATATTTTATAGTATTTAAATGCCCAAATGCAAATAAGTAATGATTTAATTCAAAAATCCAGGATGACCTAAAAATATGTGCATCATTTTTGGCAGAGGTTTTCACCTTCACCAGAAATCATGAACATTTCCAGAGGGCATTTTGGGTTATTGAAAAAGATTTTATTTTGACCCTAGTTGAATTCATTAGCTGCTAGGGTTTATCAGCCCCCATTTCAGGTTTCATAAAATTTAAACATGATGCATGGAGGCTAAAGCAAAAACAAGCAAGGCCTGAACTGGGGATGTGACAAAGGGGACACGATCTCTGCCTTGACAAGACGTGCCAAGGAAACCGCCTCGCTGAACGCGCTAAGGTGGAACAATAGAATGAGTAAAGAGCCTGGCTGTGGCATGATGTCACGCCACGGAATACGTCAGCAGATCCGATTGATACACATATTATTCTCTCTACGAAGGAATGTGGAACTTATTTTGCAGAGCCGGACACTACCCTGGAGTTCAACATCTTCTATGAAATATTCGAAGGAGGAACCCGCCTTGCAATGCCGCAGACAACTTGCGCGCCGGACTCGTCGTCATTGAAGCCTGGTTCAGGGGCTACTGAGGGAGTCCGGGATTAGGGGGTGTCCGGATGGCCGGACTAAGACCTTTGGCCGGACTCCCGGACTATGAAGATACAAGATTGAAGACTCCGCCCCGTGTCCGGATGAGACTTTCCTTGGCGTGGAAGGCAAGCTTGGTGATACGATATGAAGATCTCCTCCCATTGTAACCGACTCTGTGTAACCCTAGCCCTCTCCGTTGTCTATATAAACCGGAGAGTTTTAGTCCATAGGACGAACAACAATCATGCCATAGGCTAGATTCTAGGGTTTAGCCACTCCGATCTCGTGGTAGATCTACTGTTGTACTACCCATATCATCAATATTAATCAAGCAGGAGTAGGGTTTTACCTCCATCGAGAGGGCCCGAACCTGGGTAAAAACATCGTGTCCCTCGTCTCCTGTTACCATCCGCCTAGACACATAGTTCGGGACCCCCTACCTGAGATCCGCCGGTTTTGACACCGACAGTATACCTTCTACCTCAGATCCGAAGGCAAGATCTTTGTTGCCAAGAACGGGTCCTTTCTGGAGAAAGAGTTTCTCTCGAAAGAAGTAAGTGGGAGGAAAGTGGAACTTGATGAAGTACTACCTCTTAACCGGTAAGTAGCGCAGCTCAGGAAGATGTTCCTGTGGTGCCTGCACTGACTAGAGAGGAAATTAATGATAATGATCGAGGTACTTCGGATCAAGTTACTACTGAACTTCGTAGGTCCACGAGGACACGTTCCACACCAGAGTGGTATGGCAACCCTGTCCTGGAAATCATGTTGTTAGACAACGGTGAACCTTCGAACTATGAAGAAGCAATGGCGGGCCCAGATTCCAACAAATGGCTTGAAGCCATGTAATCTGAGATAGGATCCATGTATGAAAACAAAGTGTGGACTTTGACAAACTTGCCCGATGATCGGCGAGCGATAGAAAACAAATGGATCTTTAAGAAGAAGACGAACGCGGATGGTAATGTTTCCATCTATAAAGCTCAACTTGTCGCTAAGGGTTATCGACAAGTTCAAGGGGTTGACTACAATGAGACTTTCTCTCCCATAGCGAAGCTGAAGTCCGTCCGAATCATGTTAGCAATTGCCACATACTATGATTATGAGATATGACAAATGGACGTCAAAACGGCATTCCTTAACAGCTATCTTAAGGAAGAACTGTATATTATGCAGCCAGAAGGTTTTGTCGATCCTGAGAATGCTTTCAAGGTATGCAAACTCCAGCGATCCATTTATGGGCTGGTGCAAGCATCTCGGAGTTGGAACATTCGCTTTGATGAGATGATCAAAGCGTTTGGGTTTATGCAGACTTTTGGAGAAGCCTGCATTTACACGAAAGTGAGTGGGAGCTCTATAGCATTTCTCATATTATATGTAGATGACATACTTTTGATGGGAAATGATATAGAACTTTTGGACAGCATTAAGGCCTACTTGAATAAGTGTTTTTCAATGAAGGACCTTGGAGAAGCTGCTTACATATTAGGCATCAAGATCTATAGGGATAGATCGAGACGCCTCATAGGTCTTTCACAAAGCACATACCTTGATAAGATATTGAAGAAGTTCAATAGGGATCAGTCCAAGAAGGGGTTCTTGCCTGTGTTGCAAGGTGTGAAATTGATCTCGGCTCAATGCCCAACCACGGTAGAAGCTAGAGAAAAGATGAGTGTCATCCCCTATGCCTCGGCTATAGGGTCTATTATGTATGCCATGTTGTGTACCAGACCTGATGTAAACCTTGCCGTAAGTTTGGTAGGAAGGTACCAAAGTAATCCCGGCATGGAACACTGGACAACGGTCAAGAATATCCTGGAGTACCTGAAAAGGACTAAGGATATGTTTCTGGAGGTGACGAAGAGCTCGTCATAAAGGGTTACGTCGACGCTAGCTTCGACACAGATCTGGATGACTCTAAGTCACAAACCGGATACGTGTATATTTTGAATGGTGGGGCAGTAAGCTGGTGCAGTTGCAAGCAAAGCGTCATGGCGGGATCTACATGTGAAGCGGAGTACATGACAGCCTCGGAGGCAGCACATGAAGCAATATGGATGAATGAGTTCATCACCGACCTAGGAGTCATACCCAATGCGTCGGGGCCGATCACTCTCTTCTGTGACAACACTGGAGCTATTGCCCTTGCCAAAGAGCCCAGGTTTCACAAGAAGACCAGGCACATCAAGCGTCGCTTCAACTCCATTCGTGAAAATGTTCAAGATGGAGACATAGATATTTGCAAAGTGCATACGGATCTGAATGTCACAGATCCGTTGACTAAACCTCTGTCGCGAGCAAAACATGATCAACACCAGAACTCTATGGGTGTTCGATTCATCACAATGTAACTAGATTATTGACTCTAGTGCAAGTGGGAGACTGTTGGAAATATGCCCTAGAGGCAATAATAAAATGATTATTATTATATTTCCTTGTTCATGATAATTGTATATTATTCATGCTATAATTGTGTTATCCGGAAATCATAATACATGTGTGAATACATAGACCACAACATGTCCCTAGTGAGCCTCTAGTTGACTAGCTCGTTGATCAACAGATAGTCATGGTTTCCTGACTATGGACATTGGATGTCATTAATAACGGGATCACATCATTAGGAGAATGATGTGATGGACAAGACCCAATCCTAAGCATAACACAAGATCGTGTATTTCGTTTGCTAGAGCTTTTCCAATTTCAAGTATCATTTCCTTAGACCATGAGATCGTGTAACTCCCGGATGCCGTATGAGTGCTTTGGGTGTACCAAATGTCACAACGTAACTGGGTGACTATAAAGGTATACTACAGGTATCCCCAAAAGTATCTGTTGGGTTGACACGGATCGAGACTGGGATTTGTCACTCCGTATGACGGAGAGGTATCTCTGGGCCCACTCGGTAATGCATCATCATAATGAGCTCAATGTGACCAAGTGGTTGGTCATGGGATCATGCATTACGGTACGAGTAAAGTGACTTGCCGGTAACGAGATTGAACGAGGTATTGGGATACCGACGATCGAACCTCGGGCAAGTAACATACCGATTGACAAAGGGAATTGTATACGGGATTACTTGAATCCTCAACATCGTGGTTCATTCAATGAAATCATCATGGAACATGTGGGAGCCAACATGGGTATCCAGATCCCGCTGTTGGTTATTGGCCGGAGAGCTGTCTCGGTCATGTCTGCGTGATTCCCGAACCCGTAGGGTCTACACACTTAAGGTTCAGTGACGCTAGGGTTGTAGAGATATTATTATGCGGTAACCCGAAAGTTTTTTGGAGTCCCGGATGAGATCTCGTACATCACGAGGAGTTCCGGAATGGTCCGGAGGTGAAGAATTGTATATAGGAAGTCCAGTTTCGGCCACCGGGAAAGTTTGGGGGGTCACCGGTATAGTACCGGGACCACCGGAAGGGTCCCAGGGGTCCACCGGGTGGGGCCACCTATCCCGGAGGGCCCCGTGGGCTGAAGAAGGAAGGGAACCAGCCCCTGGTGGGCTGGTGCGCCCCCCTTGGTCCTCCTCCTGCGCCTAGGGTTGGAAACCCTAGGGGTGGGGGCGCCCCACTTGGCTTGGGGGGCAAGTCCCCCCCTTGGCCGCCCCCCTCCCTTTGAGATGGGATCTCTAGGGGGGCGGCGCACCCCCTAGGGCCCCTATATAAAGAGCGGGGGAGGGAGGGCAGCCGCACCCTAGTCCCTAGCGCCTCCCTCTTCCCCCGTAACACCTCTCCCTCCCGCTGAGCTTGGCGAAGCCCTACCGAGATCGCCGCTACTTCCACCACCACGTCGTCGTGCTGCTGGATCTCCATCAACCTCTCATTCCCCCTTGCTGGATCAAGAAGGAGGAGACGTCTTCCCCAACCGTACGTGTGTTGAACGCGGAGGTGCCGTCCGTTCGGCACTAGGATCTTCGGTGATTTGGATCACGACGAGTACGACTCCCTCAACCCCGCTCTCTTGAACGCTTCTGCTCGTGATCAACAAGGGTATGTAGATGCACTCCTCTCTCTCGTTGCTAGATGACTCCATAGATTGATCTTGGTGAAGCGTAGAATTTTTGTATTTTCTGCAATGTTCCCCAACATGATTGATCTTGATGATATGAGTATTACAAGAGTTGATCTACCACGAGATCGTAGAGGCTAACCCTAGAAGCTAGCCTTTGATTATGATTGTTGTCTCCTCTATCGACTAGCCTGGCCCTGGTTTATATAATACACCATAGGCCTAGGATAACAAGAGTCCTAGCCGAATACGCCGGCAGGGAGGAGTCCTTGTCTTGATCACCAAGTCTTGTGGAATCTTCCTTGTATCCGGCAGCTGTCCAAACTAGCCCATGAGTATACGGCCATGGGGGTCCTCGGCCGAATCTAATTGATCGGGAGACGACGTGGTTAGTACCCCCTGGTCTAGGACACTGTCAGTAGCCCCCTGAACCGGTCTTCAAGTTGGGGACACTCCTCGATTCTTCCGAATTGTTCTTCATCTTCGGTCGTCGGTCTTGAAAATTGGTTCAACAAATCTTCTCATCTTCGATCTTGAGGATCACCGAAGTGCATCCGAAGAGTTTACACGTCGGGTATCCGAGGAGCCCCTTTAAGTTTCCAGCCTTTATCAATGCCTTGTTATTTTTATGCCACACCTCGGGTTTGAAGTTGTTCCCGGGCGGTGGGGTCCTCTTGCGTCCGAGCTCCAACGCCGGACTGTATTAGAGGTATCTTTTGCAGCCGAGCACCAACGTCGGGTTGTATCTGAGCTCCAACGCCGGACAGTATCCGAGCTCCAACGCCGGACTATATCCAAGCTCCAACGCCGGACTGTATCTGAGGTGTCATAGATCACCTTCATTCGAAAAAGTTGAAGGCGTTTAAACATGCTTAATGCCGGAAATGCCCTCTATGGAGCCAGCCACTAGCGCCCGAGCTTTATGCCGGACTGCTTCCAAGGTGGTGCACCACCCCGACCGCGGGCTGATTTTTTGGGAATATTTTTAACTAGTGCAATTTATTCTCTACCGAGGTATATAGCCAGTTTATGTATATCCAGTAGCCCTCAAGGTGTGTATCAGTCTAAACACCGAGATGCACCTGAAGGAAAACATGAAACCGCTATTCCTAGTGGCCCCTGAGACTCAGGTCGATGCGCAAAATCGGCATGAGGATCAACTCCTAACTCGGCAGCATACATAGGAATAAAAACACAGTGTAATATATTAGAGATAATAGTGATCGGCGAATGGGCCCTTGAGAGAGGGTCTTGAGAAGTTGCCGCAATATATTATCTTGACGCCAGATAGGCCCAGATGGTTCCTATTGTTGTCCGAAGACGCGTTTGCCCATAGTTCGGTCAATCCGAACACTAAGCACTTTTTCTGCATTGAACATGCAACGCAGTAGCCCCCGAGATAGTGGTTGGGTGCAACACCAGATCAGGGGATCGATGTGCCCCTTTAATATTTATAAATAATGAGCGCAAAGCCCAGTAGCCCCCGAGCCTTAATGTGGGCACAGGTGGCCGAATTAAGGATCAATATCCATAGTAAAATCACAGATTATGTGTAATGATTCTATGTATCCAAGTACTCTATATCATCAATGCTCGAATCCGTATTGAACAAAACTTTGTTGACCGACCATCGGCTTCAACCTCTTCGACCAGTAGCCGAGGAGTGTTTTCCTACTTTATAAAGTTGTTATAAGGGCAAAGATTTATGGAAAACAAGGCAATCCAGCCATATGGTTTTATAAACAAAGGTACGGGGAGAGATATGTTATATTACTTAATGTAAGAAACATCTTCCAAGGAAAATAGTTCCGCTATCGGTTCCTTTCTTTGGGTCATCATGCTTATCATGATCATGAAACCTCACCTCCGATCAATGTGGGAGGAAAATATTGAGGATTTAGTTCAGGGAAAGTACCCCAACTCTATGGTATTAATGAACCAAAATGTTCACTTCCATCGTTACCGACCAATCTGGTCCTTTAAGATTGCTAGCTTTCGGCTTCATCCAGTCTGAGGTACTAACTCGAATGACCTGGTATTAACAATCACAAAGGTGCTCCCTTTACCACCTAGCTAATCAATCGAGAACGTAGGGGTAAGCACAGGAGCCAGGCAACCCAGCTTGGCCAAAATCTTAAGTCAAATTGATGCATATTTATGGCTTTATAAGGATGATTACGGAAGGTGGCCCTTGTATATTAAATACAAATGCCGACAATATGTTTATTATGACTCTGTTGCGACCATTTATCAGTTGAAAGTGGCCCATCATCGGCTTCTAACCCTTTGTAGATACTACGCAGGGTGTTTCTGCAATAACAAGACAACCCTTAGTCGACGTCTCGGTGCCCGAAGGCGGTTATGTTAGCGGAAACGAGGCAATCAGATATGCGTACTTTATAACTTTCACTTACTCATAGGAGCTTTAAACTGGGGAAACTAGCTATGAGCCCTCGGTTAGTGTTCGGCGACAGCCGAGGTCAAGCCGTAAACACTTCGCCCAATGTTATGAACGGCCCGTCATTTAACAGAATCATCGGATCACTGACCGGTTTACGCTTATTGTGACAGTCAGTTTTTGGCTTTCTCCACTGAGGTGCTTAACCATGCAAGCTGGTAGCACGATCACAGTGGTTCTCCCTTTGCACACCTAGCCGAACAAAGTGGAACGTAGGAGGCAAGCGCAGGAGCCGGGCAACCCAACTATTGACCGAAGACACAATTTGAAACCGATGCATATATAACAATATCCGAAAATGTTTTTTACCGAATCTCTAAAGGTGTTCGGTTGCACATTTACCATAAAACAGCTCATGCAAATTTTAATAGCCCCCAAGTGACTTGGGTAAAAGAATTTTATGTTATAATGATTGTGTGTACCGAAGTACTTATATCATATCTGTGTTCACCCGAACTTTAAACGTGTCTTAGCCGATCGTTGGCTTCTCCCTCTTCGGTCAAGGACCGAAAAGTGTTATGTACTCCACCTATTGAGAATATCAATGGTGTTTCCGATAACCAGGCAATCAGGCCATAAGGCTGTAACAGACAAAGCGCGCTCAGGGAACTTATGCTATATTACTGACGAAGTGTAAGAAGCATCTTCGAAGAAAATAGTACCTCCACCGATACCTTTCTTTGGTTGCTCATTGTTATTATGAGACTTGTGCAATAGATTTTTTGTACTCATGAGTTCTGTTGTGTGCTGACCATGATTGAAAACAATAAGAGCGCTGGCGTTCGGCTTCACCCCATCTGGGGTCCAAGCTCGGATGACCCAGTCGTGAAAATCGCAGAGGTGCTCCCTTTACTCCCTAGCCAAACAATCGGAAACGTAGGGGTGAGCACAGGAGCCAGGAAACCCAGCTTGTGGAACACTTAGGTCAATATGGTGCATATTGTGGCATAATACACAAACAAGGAAAGAAGTCGTACAAGTATAATCATATGCAAGAGGAAAGGCTTCATAAAGGAAGCCCCCAAGTAAATGGGGTATTTGAATTTGTGTGTCACAAACAAAGTTTCGACAAGGAATTTTGTCACAAACAAATTTTTGCCAAAAAAGTATAATGCTTGGTCGAACTGAACAAAATTCAAAACAGAAAGTCTTTGAGCATGAAAGCGACTTAGCTGGTTAATGTGCTCGGGGTTGATGATGCGATTCGGGCTTGTGGTGGGACGAAGACGCCCATTGATATGTGACAGATCCGACAAGGTTCACAGTCCTTGCCATGATTGAGGTCCCAGCCCCCAAGCCTGAGGTGTCCGAGCAAGGAGTTCGGCACTCCGGAGTAGTGATCGCACATTCAAAATCGACTACCTGCAAACATAAAATAGTGCGGTCCAGGAAATAATAATATATATGTATATATAATCCTTGCATAATTGCTTTACGTAAAAATAATTTATTTAAAGAGATGTGGCCTAGTGCCGAAGCCAATGTCGATGCAGGGCGTCGGCGTGACGCAGTGAAGGTGTGATGAAGCCTAAATTTGCAGGGCGGTCCGGGCTCCAGATGCGGCGTTCGCCGAACTACAGACGGGAAACAGACCAAACCATCGCGCAACCATCGTTAATGCGGCCATCATTTGACAGACCTGTGTAGAGATGATGGAACAAACCAGAGTAATAATTTTTCGAAAAAATAAACCCAAGCAACAAACATTACTAGGATCAATAGCACCTAGTTTATCTGTTGTAGCAATCTGAAAAAAGGTTACTCCGAAATTGGCACCTTATCTGCACACCCATTGCCTGGTGAGCGATGGAGTGGCGGCATGGCGATGCTGGCAAAGGTTGGCTTGCCGAGGCAAAGCCCCCGGTCCAGCTAACGTGACAAAGTTGGTCGGTTGACGACGCCGAAGTCTCTGAAGTAGGTCGATGAAGGGATGACGAAGCCCAGGGTCCAAATGAGGAGACGGAGCAGGTCGGTGAGGAGATGTTGCAGCTACCATGTCAGCCGAGGTGTTGAAGTACTTCGGCGTGATGGACATTGGCTCGATGAAGCAATGGTTTGGCCATGCCGATGCAGGTCGTAACTTGTGACGTGGTTAATGCTGGCTTGATGAAATGACTATGCAGCGATGCCGGTGAGCCCGCTCCGTGTAATCCGTGGGGCGGTGATGTTGGTGACGTTTTATCTTTCGTGATACCGGACTCTTGTTCAGCTTGCCGAGATGATGATCCAAAGTAGATGAGCTCGGCTCAACAAAGTGACGACATGTCTAGCGCAGGTCGACAGCCGTAGAGCAACGTTGTCGGGCTGGTTTGACACCAGCACGATGGTGAAGATCATATTGGAAAAGACATTAAAATTAGCGGGATGTATTTGGGAACAGAACACAACACCCCATACAAAACTTCCTTCAAAAAGGATTTCTGAAATCCCGTTCATAAAAAAGACGAATTCAGGTCGGATTCATTCTCACGTAGAAAACAGATCCGAAAAGTGATGCACTAATCGGAAGGTTCCCGGAGTTTGGACGGTCGGATCGAGCTGAAATTTTGAGAGGTAGTAGATATGGGAATTCCACAGCAGATGAATGGTTGGATCTTCCAAAGGACCTCCGAGCTGGGCTCTGGAGACCATGCCCTAAACTCGTCCAGATTCCCGTCCAGATTTGACAGAGCACCGGTATATCGAAGATTGCCAGAGATTCCTCCATCGGAACTCAACGAAATTTTCCAGGGTTGGGCAATGTTGACGTTGAGACCCCAAGCTCCAAGGATAATTTCTCCATGATCATGATAGAGATCGGAGTTGATGTTGATGAGGGCCCTCATCCGAACATAACGATCGGAGGTAGGGCGCAGTCCTTGGTTAAGCCAAGGTGACCAGTCGAGATGGTGACGAAGAAGTCGGCGTCGCAGTTGATCTGTAGTCGAGCCATTGATCCTTTTGCCGATCACATAGAAGAACTCTCAATGAAAGCACCAATGTCTGTGTCAAAACCGGCGGATCTCGGGTAGGGGGTCCCGAACTGTGTGTCTAAGGCTAATGATAACAGGAGGCGGGGGAGACGATGTTTACCCAGGTTCGGGCCCTCTCTATGGAGGTAATACCCTACTTCCTGCTTGATTGATCTTGATGATATGAGTATCACAAGAGTTGATCTACCACGAGATCATAGAGGCTAACACTAGAAGCTAGCCTATGATTATGATTGTTTTCTCCTCTATCGACTAGCCTTGCCCTAGTTTACATAATACACCATAGGCCTAGGATAACAAGAGTCCTAGCTGAATACGCCGGTGGGGAGGAGTCCTTGTCTTGATCACCAAGTCTTGTGGAATCTTCCTTGTATGCGGCAGCTGTCCGAACTGGCCCATGAGTATACGACCATGGGGGTCCTCAGCCCAATCCAACTGATCGGGAGACGACGTGTTGAGTACCCCCTGGTCCAGGATCACCGTCATCCGGGTCTTCCACAATTGTAGAAATTATGATCACGACTAGAAGATCTTTTGTCATTGTAGGACCTTGACTTGGAACTTCTCTCTTTGCTTCCACTCTTGTAGAATTTGTTGAAGTTCTTCACCATTAAGCTCAATTCTTCATTGAATACTTCTTTCTCACTTGATATTGTAGGAGCATCACATGAAGCTTTATAAGCACCGCTTGACTTGTTATGGAGCTCTTCTTATCCTTGAGTGACATCTCATGAGCAACAGTTCTACCAATGACTTCCGTTGGCTTGAGATCTTTGTAGTTGGGCATCATTTGGATCAAGGTGCACACGGTATCATATTTTCCATCCAAGGCTCTTAGGATCTTCTTGATGATGAATTTGTCGGTCATCTCTTTGCTTCCTAAGCTGGCAATCTCATTTGTGATGAGAGCAAGCCTAGAGTACATCTCAGAGACTCCTTCACCATCCTTCATTTTGAACTTGTCAAGTTGGCTTTGAAGCACATCCAATTTGGATTCCTTGACGGACTTGGTACCTTTCGTGCATATCAACCAAAGTATCCCAAATTTCCTTTGCATTCTCAAGGCGGCTGATTTTGTTGAATTCTTCGGGGCACAATCCGTTGAAGAGAATATCGCAAGCTTGAGCATTGCATTACAACATCTTCAATTCTTCCACAGACGCTTCACGATCTGGTTCTCTTCCATCCTTGAAGTATTCACCTTGCAAGCCAATACTCACAATAGCCCAAACGGCGGGGTTATGACCAAGAATATGCATTTTCATTTTATGCTTCCAACTAGCAAAATTAGTGTTAGAAATATGCCCTAGAGGCAATAATAAAATAGTTATTATTATATTTCCTTGTTCATGATAATTGTCTATTGTTCATGTTATAATTGTATTAACCGGAAACCGCAATACATGTCTGAATGCATAGACTACAACATGTCCCTAGTGAGCCTCTAGTTGACTAGCTCGTTGATCAATAGATGGTTGTGGTTTCCTGACCATGGACATTGGATGTCGTTGATAACGGGATCACATCATTAGGAGAATGATGTGATGGACAAGACCCAATCCTAAGCATAGCACAAGATCGTGTAGTTCGTTTGGTAGAGCTTTTCTAATGTCATGTATCATTTCCTTAGACCATGAGATTGTGAAACTCCCGGATACCGTAGGAATGCTTTGGGTCTTTCAAACGTCACAACGTAACTGGGTGGCTATAAAGGTGCACTATAGGTATCTCCGAAAGTGTCTGTTGGGTTGACACAAATCGAGACTGGGATTTGTCACTCCATATGACGGAGAGGTATCTCTGGGCCCACTCAGTAATGTATCATCAAAATGAGATCAATTTGACTAATGAGTTAACCACGGGATCATGCGTTATGGAACGAGTAAAGAGACTTGCCGGTAACGAGATTGAACAAGGTATAGGGATACCGATGATCGAATCTCAGGCAAGTAACATCCGATGGACAAAGGGAATAGTATACGGGATTGATTGAATCCCCGACATCGTGGTTCATCTGATGAGATCATCGTGGAACATGTGGGAGCCATTATGATTATCCAGATCCCGCTACTAGTTATTGGTCGGAGAGGCATCTCGGTCATGTGTGCATGGTTCCTGAACCCGTAGGGTCTACACTAAGGTTCGGTGATGCTAGAGTTGTAATGGGAATTGTATGTGGTTACTGAAAGTTGTTTGGAGTCTCGGATGAGATCCTGGACATCACGAGGAGTTCCGGAATGGTCCGGAGGTAAAGATTTATATATGGGAAGTCCTATTTCGGCCACCGGAAAATGTTCAGGATTTTTTGGTATACCGGGAAGGTTCTAGAAGGTTCTGGAATGGGGCCCACCTGCATGGGGGGACCCACATGAACGTGGGTAGTGGGGGCAAGGCTTCACACCCCTGGTCAAGGTGCACCAAGATCCCTCGTTAGAAGGAATAAGATCATATCCCGAAGGGATAAGATCAAGATCCCTAAAAAGGGGGGATAACAATCGGTGGGGAAGGGAAAGGATGGGATTTCTTTCCTCCCACCTTTGCCAACGCCCCAATGGATTTGGAGGGAAAGAAACTAGCCCCCTCCACCCTATATATAGTGGGGAGGCACATGGGAGCTGCACCCCTTGCCCCTGGCGCGGCCCTCCCCCTCCAACTCCTCCTCCGTTGAGCGTAGCGAATCTCTGCTGGAGAACCACGAGGTCCACCACCACGTTGTCGTGCTGCTTGAGTTCTCCCTCAACTTCTCCTATCCCTTGCTGGATCAAGAAGGAGGAGACGCCCCCGGGCTGTACATGTGTTGAACGCGGAGGTGTCATCCTTTCAGCGCTTGGATCAGATCTTCCATGATTTGGATCGCCGCAAGTACGACTCCATCAACCGCGTTCTTGTAACGCTTCCGCTTAGCGATCTTCAAGGGTATGAAGATGCAATCCCTCTCTCTCGTTACTAGCATCTCTTAGATTAATCTTGGTGACACGTAGGAATTTTTTTGAATTTATTACTATGTTCCCCAACAGTGGCATCATGAGCTAGGTCTATGCATTGATTCTATGCACGAGTAGAACACAAGTAGTTGTGGGTGATGATTTGGTCAATTTGCTTACCGTTACTAGTATTATCTTGATTCAGAGGCATTGTGGGATGAAGAGTCCCGGGCTGACCTTACACATACGCTTACGGGAGATAGGTTCCACCAACTGACATGCACTTGTTGCATAAGGTGGCTAGCGGGTGTCTGTCTCTCCCACTTTAGTCAGATCGGATTCGATGAAGAGGATCCTTATGAAGGGTAAATAGCAATTGGCATATCACCGTTGTGGCTTTTGCGTAGGTAAGAAACGTTCCTGCTAGAAACCCATAGCAGCCACGTAAAACATGCAACAACAATTAGAGGACGTCTAACTTGTTTTTGTAGAGTATGCCACGTGATGTGATATGGCCAAAAGGATGTGATGAATTATATATGTGATGTATGAGATTGATCATGTTCTTGTAATAGGAATCACGACTTGCATGTCGATGAGTATGACAACTGGCAGGAGCCATAGGAGTTGTCTTAATTTATTTTATGACCTGCGAGTCAATATAGACGCCATGTAATTACTTTACTTTATTGCTAACCATTAGCCATAATAGTAGAAGTAATAGTTGGCGAGACAACTTCATGAAGACACGATGATGGAGATCATGGTATCATGCCGGTGACGATGGTGATCATGTCGCACCTCGAAATGGAGATCAAAGGTGCAAGATGATATTCGCCATATCATATCACTTTATGATTTGCATGTGATGTTTGTCATGTTTACATCTTATTTTCTTAGAACGACGGTAGCATAAATAAGATGATCCCTCACTAAAATTTCAAGAAATGTGTTCCCCCTAACTGTGCACCGTTGCGAAAGTTCGTTGTTTCGAAGCACCACGTGATGATCGGGTGTGATAGATTATAACGTTCGCACGGGAGTAAGCCAGATTTACACATGCGAAACACTTAGGTTGACTTGACGAGCCTAGCATGTACAAACATGGCCTCGGAACACGAGAGACCGAAAGGTCAAACATGAGGCGTATAGTAGATGCGATCAACATGGAGATGTTCACCGTTGATGACTAGTCCGTCTCACGTAATGATCGGACACGGCCTAGTCGATTCGGATCATGTATCACTTAGATGACTAGAGGGGTGTCTATCTGAGTGGGAGTTCATTAAATAACTTGATTAGATGAACTAAATTTTCATGAACTTAGTCTAAAATTGTCTTTACAATCTATCCTGTAGATCCAATGGCCCACGCTAATGTTGCCCTCAACTTCAACGCATTCCTAGAGAAAACCAAGCTGAAAGACGATGGTAGCAACTATACGGATTGGGTCCGTAACTTGAGGATCATCCTCATAGCTGCCAAGAAGGCATATGTCCTTGAAGCACCGCTAGCTGACGCACCCATTTTCCCAGCAACTCAAGACGTTGTGAACGCCTGGCAGTCGCGTAGTGATGATTACTCCCTGGTTCAGTGCAGCATGCTTTACAGCTTAGAATTGGGGCTCCAAAAGCGTTTTGAGCAACACAGAGCATATGAGATGTACCAAGAGCTGAAAATGGTTTTCCAAGCTCGTGCCCGGTTCAAGAGATATGAAGTCTCCGACAAGTTCTACAGTTGTAAGATGGAGGAAAATAGTTCTGTCAGCGAGCATATACTCAAAATGTCTGGGTTGCACAACTACTTGTCTCAACTAGGAGTTAATCTTCCAGATGAGTCGGTCATTGACAGAATCCTCCAATCGCTTCCACCTAGCTACAAGAGCTTTGTGATGAACTAAAATATGCAAGGGATGGAGAAGTCCATTCTTGAGTTATATTCAATCTGAAATCAGCGGAAGTGGAGATCAAAAAGGAACATCAAGTGTTGATGGTGAATAAGACCACTAGTTTCAAGAAAGGCAAGGGAAAGAAGAACTTCAAGAAGGACGGAAAGGGATTTGCCGCGCCCAGTAAGTCAGTTGCTAGGAAGAAAAAGCCAAAGAATGGACCCAAGCCAGAGACTGAGTGCTTTTATTGCAAGGGAAATGGCCACTGGAAGCAGAACTGCCCCAAGTACTTAGCGGATAAGAAGGCTAGCAACACCAAAGGTATATATGATATACATGTTATTGATGTGTACCTTAACCGCGCTCGTAGTAGCTCCTGGGTATTTGATACCGGTGCGGTTTCTCACATTTGTAACTCAAAACAGGAGCTGCAGAATAAGCAGAGACTAGCGAAGGACGAGGCGACAATGCGCATCAGGAATGGTTCCAAGGACGATGTGATCGCCGTCGACATGCTACCTCTACATCTACCTTCGGGATTAGTTTTAAACCTCAATAATTGTTATTTAGTACTAGCTTTGAGCATGAACATTTTATCTAGATCTTGTTTAATGCGAGATGGCAACTCATTTAAATCCGAGAATAATGGTTGTTCTATTTATATGCGAGATAAGTTTTATGGTCATGCCCCACTGGTCAATGGTTTATTATTATTGAATCTCGAACGTGATGTTACACATATTGATGACCCACAAGTATAGGGGATCGCAAAAGTTTTCGAGGGTAGAGCATTCAACCCAAATTTATTGATTCGACACAAGGGGAGCCAAAGAATATTCTCAAGTATTAGCAGTTGAGTTGTCAATTCAACCACACCTAGATAACTTAGTATCTGCAGCAAAGTATTTAGTAGCAAAGTAGTATGATAGTAATGGTAATGGTGGCAAAAGTAACGATAGCAGTTTTGTAGTGATTGTAACAGTAGCAATGGAAAAGTAAATAAGCAAATCACAATATGTGAAAAGCTCGTAGGCATTGGATCAGTGATGGATAATTATGTCGGATGTGATTCCTCATGTAATAGTTATAACATAGGGTGACACAGAACTAGCTCCAGTTCATCAATGTAATGTAGGCATGTATTCCGAATATAGTCATACGTACTTATGGAAAAGAAGTTGCATGACATCTTTTGTCCTACCCTCCCGTGGCAGCGGGGTCCTAGTGGAAACTAAGGGATATTAAGGCCTCCTTTTAATAGAGTACCGGACCAAAGCATTAGCACTTAGTGAATACATGAACTCCTCAAACTACGGTCATCACCGAGAAGTATCCCGATTATTGTCACTTCGGGGTTGTCGGATCATAACACGTAATAGGTGACTATAGACTTGCAAGATAGGATCAAGAACTCACATATATTCATGAAAAGATAATAGGTTCAGATCTGAAATCATGGCACTCGGGCCCTAGTGACAAGCATTAAGCATAGCAAAGTCATAGCAACATCAATCTCAGAACATAGTGGATACTAGGGATCAAACCCTAACAAAACTAACTTGATTACATGGTAAATCTCATCCAACACATCACCGTCCAGCAAGCCTATGATGGAATTACTCATGCACGGCGGTGAGCATCATGAAATTGGTGATGGAGGATGGTTGATGATGACGACGGTGATGAATCCCCCTCCTCGGAGCCCCGAACGGACTCCAGATCAGCCCTCCCAAGAGAGATTAGGACTTGGCGGTGGCTCCGTGTCGTAAAACGTGATGAAACTTTCTCTCTGATTTTTTTCTCCACGGGACGGAATATATAGAGTTGGAGTTGAGGTCGGTGGAGCATCAGGGGGCCCACGAGATAGGGGGGCGCGCCCCCCACCCTCCTGGACAGGGTGTGGGCCCCATGGACTTGATTCTTTTGCCAGTATTTTTATATTTTCCAAAAGTTATCTCCGTGGATTTTCAGGTCATTCCGAGAACTTTTGTTTTCTGCACAATAAACAACACCATGGCAGTTCTGCTGAAAACAGCGTCATTCCGGGTTAGTTTCATTCAAATCATGCAAGTTAGAGTCCAAAACAAGGGCAAAAGTGTTTGGAAAAGTAGATACGTTGAAGACATATCAACTCCCCCAAGCTTAAACCTTTGCTTGTCCTCAAGCAATTCAGTTGATAAACTGAAAGTGATAAAGAAAAACTTTTACAAACTCTGTTTGCTCTTGTTGTTGTAAATATGCAAAGCCAGCATTCAAGTTTTCAGAAAAGATTATGAACTAACCATATTCACAATAACACTTAGGTCTCATATTTACTCATATCAATGACATAATCAACAAGCGGGCAATAATAATAAAAGTCGGATGACAACACTTTCTCAGAACAATCATAATATGATATAACAAGATGGTATATCGCTAGCCCTTTCTGAGACCGCAAAACATAAATGCAGAGCACCTTTAAAGATCAAGGACTGACTAAACATTGTAATTCATGGTAAAAGAGATCCAGTCAAGTCATACCCAATATAAACTAATAGTAATGCATGCAAATGACAGTGTGCTCTCCAGCGGGTGCTTTTTAATAAGAGGGTGATGACTCAACATAAAAGTAAATAGATAGGCCCTTCGCAGAGGGAAGCAGGTTGTAGAGGTGCCAGAGCTCAATTTTAAAATAGAGATGAATAACATTTTGAGCGGTATACTTTCACTGTCAACGCAGCAACGATGAGATCTCGATATCTTCCATGCTACATACATTATAGGCGGTTCCCAAATAGAATAGTAAAGTTTATACTCCCCCACCACCAACAAGCATCAATCCATGGCTTGCTCGAAACAACGAGTGCCTCCAACTAATAACAGCCCTGGGGGAGTTTTGTTTAATTATTTCGATTTGCTTTGATCTTTTGATCATGGGACTAGGCATCCCGGTTACCTGCCATTTTCTTGTGAATGAGGAGCGGAGTCCACTCCCCCTAAGAATAACCCACCTAGCATGGAAGATACAGATAGCCCTAGTTGAAACATGAGCTGCTCGAGCATACAAAATAGAATTTCATTTGAAGGTTTGGAGTTTGGCACATACAAATTTACTTGGAACGGCAGGTAAATACCGCATATAGGAAGGTATGGTGGACTCATATGGAATAACTTTGGGGTTTATGGAGTTTGGATGCACAAGCAGTATTCCCGCTTAGTACAGGTGAAGGCTAGCAAAAGACTGGGAAGTGACCAACTGAGAGAGTGACAACAGTCATGAACATGCATTAAAATTAATCTACACTGAGTGCAAGCATGAGTAGGATATAATCCACCATGAACATAAATATCGTGAAGGCTATGTTGATTTTGTTTCAACTACATGCGTGAACATGTGGCAAGTCAAGTCACTCGAATCATTCAAAGGAGGATACCACCCTATCATACCACATCACAACCATTTTAATAGCATGTTGGCACGCAAGGTAAACCATTATAAGCTCCTAGCTAATTAAGCATGGCATAAGCAACTATAATCTCTAATTGTCATTGCAAACATGTTTATTCATAATAGGATGAATTAGGAACGATGAACTCATCATATTTACAAAAACAAGAGAGGTCGAGTTCATACCAACTTATCTTATATCAATCAGCCCATCATATATCATCATTATTGCCTTTCACTTGCATGACTGAATGGTGTGTATAACAATAATAGTGCACATGCATTGGACTAAGCTGGAATCTGCTAGCATTCAATTCAAGAGAGAAGACAAGGTAATATGGGCTCTAAATTAAATCAAGAATCATGCATATGAGAGCCACTAAGCATTTTCAATATGGTCTTCTACTCTTGACCCCCAAAGGAAAGAAAAGAAATAAAACTATTTACACGGGAAAGCTCCCAACAAGTAAAAGAAGAATGGGACATATTTTTTGGCTTTCATTTTAATTACTACTACAAGCATGGAAAGCAAACTAACTAATTTTTTTGGTTTTCTTAAGGTTTATCAAACACACAAGAAGACAACAAGAAAAAGAAAATTAAACTAGCATGGATAATACAATGAAAGAGTATGAGCACCGACAACTAGAATAATGTGTCAACATGAATTTAAAGTCAGTGAGAAATACGTACTCCCCCAAACTTAGGCCTTTGGCCTAAGTTGGTCTAATGTCAAGGATAGCCTGGCTGATAGCCGAAGTAATAACGGGGGTCGTACTGAGATGCAGCAGCCAATGCCTCCTGAGTTGCGGCATATTGGCGAGCTACCTCTGCTCTCCTCTCGTGTTCGGCTTCCTCCTCCCTGGTGACAACATATCTTTGTTTTGCCTGGTAATCAAAAAGGGAAGGAGCAAGGAGAGTAACATGGACAGCGCGACGTCTGTCAAAGATTAGTCGATATTGGAGGAATTGTTTGTTCCTCACAAGAAAACGATGCCTGACCATAGCATCAAAATCTAAATAAGCGGCGGTCAACTCTATATCACCCTCACGTGGAGGTATACCAAGATAATTAGCAACACGGTCGCATAAATTCCTCCAAATAAATCTCCAGATATACCATTATTATGCAACCTACGTGCAACTATTGCCCCCAAGTTGTAATATTTATTACCTAATACATCGCTCTTGACGACACAAAGATCAGGGACACACATGTGACATGCTTCATCTTTACCATTAATGCACCTACCAATGAAGAGAGCAAAATAATGCATAGCAGGAAAATGAATGCTCCCTATGGTAGCTTGTGCTATATCCCTAGATTCTCCCACAGTGATACTAGCAAGAAAGTCTTTATATTCAGATTTGTGGGGTTCATTAACATTGCCTCACTATGGGAGTTTGCAAGCAGTTGTAAAATCTTCTTAAGTCCATGGTATAAGATTGATCATAAATATCAAACAGGACATTCTGAGAATTACGTGAAGATGTATATTTAAACCTTCTCACAAACGAATCAGTCAATTGGTAGTACTGAGGACACTCATCTTGTATGAAGTCCTCAAGCTCAGCATTACACACATATGTACACTACAAAAAAAGACACATCCGTGACATTTTGGGCCAAACGAATTTTTTTTCTGTCATACATATGACACTTCTATGACGATAATTGTGACAAAACCCGATATCATCATAGATGTGGTGGGCTCCTACTTCTATGACAAAAAATCATGACAGAAAATGGGCTTTTCATCCTGGGCGGGCCGGAGACGCAGCTGCATGACATTCTTTGGGCCGTCCATGACGGAAAAACCGTGGTAGAAGCGAGGGGGTGGAAAATTTCGGGGAGTTGCCGGTTACGGTGGGAGGTCGGGGACCGAGCAATGCGGATTTCTCTCGTACACGTACGCGAGTGTGTGTGAGGCGTTGGCTCTAACTGAACCCAAGCGAGGCGTTGGGCTCTAACTGAACCCGAGCGATTGCACTGCAGGCTACGCGTTACTGAACCCGAGTGACCGATCGATGGCTGTTAACTGAACCCGATGGAGCGATTCTTCCGCTACTGCTGCTAACTGAAGCCGATCGATTGGATGAACAGTGAGTGTTGCGGGGGGGTGGATGAAAAGTGAGCGGTGGCGTTGCCTCTGGATGAACAGGACCCCGTGGTGTGGAGGGCTGGGTGAATAGTAGATGGTGGAGGGGTGGCCGTGGAGGGGTGGTTGAACAGGACCCCGTGGTGTGGAGGGCTGGATGAACAGTATATGGTGGAGGGCTGGATGAACAGTAGATGGTGGAGGGGTGGTTGAACAGTAGCCGGTGGAGTAGCGCACGGTGGAGGCTGGATGAACAGGAGCCCGTGGAGGCTGGAGGAGGTCGACGGTAGCCCGTGGAGGCTGGAGGAGGTCGACGGTGGAGATGAACAGTATCCCGTGGAGTCCCGTTTTGCGGTACACCACACCCCTACCAATGAACAGGACCCTCGTTTCGACCTAGCGCTCCAACACAAGTCCGTTTCGTCCATTTTGCGGTACGCGACACCCCTCCCAATGAACAGGACCCCTGTTTCGACCGTAACGCTCCAACACAAGTTCGTTTCGTCCATTTTGCGGTACGCCACACCCCTCCTGATCAACAGGACCCCCGTTTCGACCGTAGGAGGTCCGTTTCCTCCGTTTTGCGGTACGCCACACCCCTCCTGATCAACAGGACCCCGTTCCGAACGTAGGAGGTCCATTTCCTCCGTTGTGCGGTACGCCAGGCCTCGTTTCCATCGCCTGTTCCGTCCAAGCCCTCCCGATGAACACGACCATGCATTCCGTTCCGACCTAGCCGGTTGGCTCCCCATGAACACGACGACGACGCTGTTTCTCCGTTCTGACCCAGCCATGTACGTATGCGCGAGTAGGCGTTCGAGTCCTTGCCCGTATGTACGTACGTGGCCGTATTTTCTTTCTTGCAACCTCGCCGCTGTAAGTACATGTACATGCTACATGCACGCCTCTACTACGACACGTGCGCGCCTCTACATCCACCAGTATATATGTACGTACACGTTCGCGACCATAATGACAACGCTACGTACGCTTCGACCGGGTGGGTCCCGACTGTCAGGCACTTCCTTGCCTGCGAAGATGTAGCTGGTGGGTCCTAGCAGTCAGGGGGTGAATCGTTTTTTTTTACCCGGACGCACTTCCTTGCGTGCGAAGATGTAGCTGGTGGGTCCCAGCAGTCAGGGGGGCAAATCATTTTTTTGCCCGGACGCACTTCCTTGCGTGCGAAGATGTAGCTGGTGGGTCCCAGCAGTCAGGGGGCGAATGGTTTTTTTTGCCCGGACGCACTTCCTTGCGTGCGAAGGTGTAGCTGGTGGGTCCCAGCTATCAGGGGGAAATGTTTTTTCGCAAAATAGGTGGCCCGTCCGGTGGGTCCCCGCTGCCAGGTGGAGGAATAATTATTTTCCGCGTAATAAGGAGGCACTTCCTTGCTGCGGCCGTGGACCCAACTGTCAGCCTCTCCACATATAGTCCATGTCCGATGGAAGTCGTTCCTTGACCACGTTGACCACGCCACGCCGAGAGCACTAGGTCGATGGACGACGGCGAGGCCTAGGAAGGGGACGACGGGGAGCCGGGGAAGACGCGGCAGTGGAAGCCCGCGCGGAGACGAGTACGAGGGTTCACTGGTTCGGCTGTGGTGTGAGGCTACCGTCGCCGCAGGGCCTGGCCAGCAGTGAGAATAGTAGGGGCGGTGAGGCCTCCGTGGCATCACATCCAGCCACGGGAAGCAGGAGCATGCGGCACGGCCGGCGCTGCTTTGGACGGCTGGAGCAAGAAGACCAGAGGTTGAAGAAGCACTACGGTCGTTGGATGGACATCGTACGGTCACTGGAGCTAGAATCGTTTATATTGACTAAGTTGACAAAGCCCGCCGTCCCCGTCAACTTAGTAGGCCCACAAGTCAGCCTCCCACAAAAGTGGATCCCAGCTAGCAGAGGGGGTATTCATTTTTTTTGTGCGTAATAAGGAGGCACTTTCGGTGGGTCCGAGCTGATAGCAGGGGGAATGTTTTTTTCGCGAAATACGGTGGCCCGTCGGGTGGGTCCCAACAGTCTGGGGCAAACATTTTTTTCACGAAATACTGGTGGCTCGTCCGGTGGGTCCCTACTGTCAGGTGGAGGAATAATTATTTTCCACGTAATAAGAGGCACTTCCTTGCGGCTGCCGTGGACCCAGCTGTCAGCCTCGTCACGTACAGTTTTCTTCCGATGGAATTAGGTCATTGACCACGCCGCGCCGAGAGCACCACGGCGGTGGACGACGGCGAGGCCTAGGAAGGGGACGACGCGGAGCCGGGGAAGACGCGGCAGTGGATGCCCACGCGGAGAGGAGTATGAGGGTTCACTAGTTCGGCTGCGCTGCCGTCGCTATAGAATAACAAGGGGTGTGGGTGAGTGGGGTGGAGGGATGGCCTGGCCAGTGGTGGGAGTTGTATGGAGGCGGTGAGGCCTCCGCGGCAGCACAGACGGCCATGGGAGGCAGGAGCAGGCGGCACGACCGGCGCTGCTTTGGGCGGCTAGAGCAAGAAGACTAGAGGTTGAAGAAGCATTACGGCCGTTGGATGGACATCGTATGGTCAATCGAGCTAGAATCGTGCATATATTGACTAAGTTGACAAAGCCCTTCCTCCCCGTTAACTTAGTAGGCCCCGTCAACTTAGTGGACATCGTATGGGGAGTATTCTTTTTTTTGGGCGTAATAAGGAGGCACTTCCTTGCGTGCGAAGATATAGCTGGTGGGTCCGAGCTATCAGCGGCGGTAATGTTTTTTCCGCGAAATACAGAGGCCCTTTCGGTGGGTCCCAGATGTCAGGTAGAGGAATCATTATTTTGCACGTAATAAGGAGGCATTTCCTTGCGTGCGGCCGTGGACCCAGCTGTCAGCCTCTCCACGTACAGTCCACTTCAGATGCATGTCGGTCGTTGACCACGTTGACCACGCCACGCCGAGAGCACCAGGGCGGTGGACGATGGCCAGGCCTAGGAAGGGAACGACATGGAGGCAGGGAAGACTCGGCAGTTGTTTCCCACGCCTAGGGGAGTACGACTATATGAGGGTTTACTGGTTCGTCTGCCATCGCCGGAGAATAACAGCAGGTGTGGGACTGTGGGTGAGTAGAGGATGGCTAGGCCCGCGATGGGAGTACGGTGGGGCAGTGAGGCCTGTGCAGCAGCACAGCCGACCGCGTGGAGGAGGGAGCAGGCAGTCCCGCCGGCGCTTGTTTCAGCGGCTGCAGCAGGAAGAGCAGATATTGAAGAAGCACGACGGCCGTTGATTGGACATCCAACAGTATACAGGCCATCTGTGGAAAGTCTCAAATCTATGGAAAACTGTATACATCCCATCTGCCATTATTTCAAATAGTTTATAGCCCATTTACTAATTCTTACGGGTTTTTTTGGAGCCCATATTCTTTTTGTTAGCATTACAGCCCATATTGTGGCCACGGTTAAAAAATTATATGAAATTTTGCATATGTCGGTGCGGTCTGAACTGTTTTTAATCCCAAAATTTCGAGTCACATTCAGACTGATTTAAAAAATAAATGTATATAAATATAAAATCCAATAAATTGTCCACGCATAAAAATCAATGCAATTTAAAATCTCGAGATGAAAAAAGATATTTGAAACTAATTGCCGGTTTGATGTGTTTTAAAAATGTACAGCCCATTTCTCATTACTGATAGGCCATTTTCTCGGCCAGCCGAATGAAGCTCTCCTCATCTTGAAAGATTTGTAGCCCAACAGGCCTCATAAAGCGACTTACTTGACAAATCACAAAAAAACTAGGCTAGCCATTTTCAGAAAGAAAAAAAACTACTGGGCTAGTCTGTGGTAAACATAAAAGAAAAGGTTGTCTAGACAGGCCAGAGTGTCCCGCACAGCCCAGTTGACACCCTGCTTCCGTCTCAAAAAACAAATTAGATAAATGCCACTCCAATTATGGCGATTCATAAAAATGCCACTGCAATTTCCAAACTTTGAAAAATGCCACTGCAATTTTTGCAAACTTTGAAAAACACCACTGCAGTTTGCAAACTTTGAAAAATGCCACTCCAGACTTCGAAAAATGCCACTATAAATGGCATGAAATGGCATTTTTCAAAGTTTGGAAATTGCAGTGGCATTTCTCGGAGGCATTTATCAAATTAACCCAAAACAAAAATAAATGGGCGAGCTGTTGGGTCCCTGGTGTCAGCCGCTCGTTGTGCAATTCTCTCGTTTATTGACTACATTGACAATGGCATGGGACCCAGATGTCAGAAATCCACTAGGAGGAGCTATTTTTTTATTGGCTTGAAATAAGGAGGCACTTGCTTGCGTACTGCCATGACCTTGGCGGGTCCCTGCTGTCATCCTCTCCACGTACAATCATCTCCTGATTGTGTACGCGTCAACTTGCTAGGCCCACACGTCAGCCTCTAAACCCGTGGAGGACAAATACAACCCATTTAAAAAAATAACAGCCCATTCCATACGTTCAAACGGAAAGTTCAACATTCAGAGCAAAATAACAGGTCTGATCCACATATAGAGTACTGAACTTCCATGTTGACAACCATCATAGCCAAGTTAACTATCTACTCCCACTAGACAAGTACTAACTTACTCTTAGCTAACTAGACGATGCCGGCAGCCATCTGTGGTACACGCTAAACGCCGGCACCGGCATCCTGCGCCTCGCCTCGGACTTGCCAGAGGTGCGATAGGGTGCGTTGCTCGCGCGCGTTGGCCCTTTCAATGCCGGCGTGGTCGACCAAAGCTTTGGCTTCCAAGCGGGAAACCCACTTGATGAGCTGGTAGTAAAAATCGGCGTCGAGAACGCGTGCGTGCCCGACAGCCTCCAGGGCTATTTGCCGGGCGCCGGCCTCCACGTAGTCAGCCCAGTTGCGGTCGCTCTGCTCGCGACTCAGAGCATCGGTGCGCTGCTGCTCCATGTCCCGCTGGCGGCGCAAATCTGCGATACGCTGCTCCTCCGCCAGGTGGTCGCGCTCCAACAACTCCTGCTCCTCCGCCATGCGATCGCGCTCCAACAACTCCTCGATCTGTGCATTGCCATCTAAAGACAGATAGAATGCCTCCTCCCTTCATCTGCCTTCCGGTGAAAAACCAAACACTAGTTCCGACGGTGACCGCCTCCGGCGTCGCCTACCGCGGACGGGTGGGGGAATGGCGGACGTGGTGAGCGACATCGGGCCGGTGGGGGCTTATGAGGATATGGCGAGTTGGGTCACGGTGGCACCGGAGAAGGTCGGGAAACAGTACTTATAGGGGGAAGGTAGCGCGACGTCATCGGAATTCAATGCATAATGGCTTAGCGCGCCAACTTGCCGTGGAAAACTAGGGAAACTGAAATTATGATTGTGTCGTCCCGTCCCGTTTGGGTCGCACGCCGGCATGGCGGTCAAACAAGTGCACTCGAATCATCTCCCTCCTTGTCAATAATGATTCCACGGATTTAAAAAGCCCGCAACAATTAAAGCGAATCTTTTTTTGTATCAGTTAGCTGCCTTAATTACGGCCGGCTGCATGCAGGCACTCAGAATCGCTCACAGGCAGTACGTGAAGCCGCATGCAACGAGTCGCAGCCGAGGGCACGCATGCAGCCACTTAAATCGCTGGAATTAATTAGGCTTAAACGTCTGCATGCCGTTAATTATTGCCGTGCCTTGGTCTTGCTGCTTTGCTCACGGGACTAATAAACCCGGACGGAGGGAGTACCTTGGTTGGTGAGAGGTTTGAATTAAGCCCTGCAAACCGGAAAGGAGGTACTAGTACGTGCGTGATCCGCTATTTATTCGTGTATGATCGAGTAGGTCGTTTCTTGAATTGAGCTCTGCAAACCGGAAAGGAGGTAGTACGTGCGTGATCCCTATTTATCCATGTAGGATTGATAGTGTAGCTTGTCAGTTTCTTCAGAGGTAGGCATTTTTATCCGTGTAGGATTGATAGTGTAGCTTGTCACTTTCTTCAGAGGTAGGCATTTTTATGCATAAAACTGCCACTTCGCATCTTGCCTCGCAAATAAAACTACCAGGAGCGCATTTGTAGGCTAGCTAGTGGTCGATCAGTAACTTGTAAACACTGAGAGAACTGAAATAAGTAACTGTTAATGCATCTCAATGATTCACATATCATATACAAATATGTAGCTCCAAAAGCAAAGATCAGCCACTTCGGATCTTGCGTCGTAACTAAAACTAACTAGTACGATTCCAATACATAAGATCAACATGTTAATGCATCTCAATGATTCACAGATCATATACAAATATGTAGCTCCAAAAGCAAAGATCTAAAAAAACATCTGTTCTTCCTACTAACATAGATGCTTCTATTGGCCAACATTCAGTACAGACTGAAAGACAAATTTGTTTGTGAAGTCTACAATTCCTCTTGCAAACGTAAGTGGTTTCACCAACAGTTGGAACCATGAGAATGAACCACACATGATGGAGGAACATCCACTGCAATATGATTTGGTCTTCTCTCGATCACACCGCGAGACTATTTTAGAAATACAAACTTTAACTTAGGCAAAATGATGCCCATTGTATAATCAGACCAAAGCAATGAAGCACCAAGTGTTGGCCAGTAAATAGTACAGTACTACTTTTCTGCAGTCCATGAAGTGACTATCCAATCTTTGTGTCTATTTTCAAATGGCACTGCATGCAGACTATACTATTCTCTTGTGCAGTTCAACCAAAATTGCGGACACTTTGTTTGTTTGCCAAATAGCAACGGGCAGATATCTCTGTGTGCACAAATATCAAGCAGCTAGTAACATATCAAGCAGCTAGCAAACCACTAGTATTACTATCTAATGACAGTACAAAAGGAGTAGCAAGATAGTAGCAAACCATGTACCTTCGTAATGAAGAGCTCATAGTGCCACCAATTGGATATAAAGGTTTGAAAAAAAACATGCTCCTAATGTTGAACCAGTTGGACTTTTTGTGCAGCTCCACTAAAATCGAGCATCCTTGTTTGCATAGATATGGAAAGTGTGATTACTATAAAAGTGGCACTAGTTGAAGCATAGACTCACAAATATAAGCATTCCAATTTCTTAATGGGAAAAGGTAGCAAGACTGTTTCTAACAACCTGTTTGAAGGAATAAATAAAGCAATAGCGGCTGATGTCAGGAAGGCATACATAGTTTTTTCTGAAAAACTAAGCCATTCCTGACCTTTCCTCTTCTTTTAAGCAAATTTTGTGCAGTTCTACTAAAATAAAATGCCATCACCGCCTTGACAATTCAGTGACACTGTACAAAAGGAAATGACTTAACATTACATCATGATGTCAGGTATGTAGTCGACAGGCATTAGATACAAACATACAGACCTCCTCCGATAACATAATGAACATTAATTTTCATAAAGGTGTGACTAGCTTTACTGGGATAATTTGAGTGAACTCTACACCATTCGAATACTACAAATATACACTAATCTAGTGGCTAGTGCAACGATAGAGTAGTTAGTTTATTACAGGGTACAGTACAATGGTTTTACTGAACAGATTTCAATAAACTCTAGCACTGGGAGGTTTCTATAAGAATTAAAAATACAAAATGTAAAGGTAACAAGTTTCAGCATTGGTATACTGGTGGCATTAGACAAAATCTAAAGGTAACAATACATCCACAATCAACAGCTAACCCTGAAATAATCCAGTGACATTAAATGACATTGCTTAAATTTATCCGTGGCATTAGACTGAGAGCGGCATTAGTTAAGTGTGGCTTCACTTTAGCAGTAGCATTGCTTGACTTGACTGCTGGCGTTATACTAACCGCAAAAAAGTGGCAATAAGAGCATGGGAGGCCCATTCAGACAGTGGGGGCACCAGTACGATGTACCTCCACGGACGCAGAGTGGTGAGGGATGTATGGTTGCCTAGAGCAACAAATATCCAGGCAGCATATGTGGATTATGTCCCATTTTTGTTCTCTTTAGCCACCTTTTTCCTATGTGAGGACAACAAACCGATTGACCTGGCCATTCTCTATTGCGTTGTCATGCCTTTCTACCCTTCTTCAACCAAGAGACACGAGACTCGTTCCTTAGCTACTGATTTTCCCATTTTCAACCTAGATGCGGGTTTGATGCCTACTCTCTTGGACAGTACAGTCTCCCTTCCTTTCCTTATTCAACCCAGACATGGATTAGTCTGCATGAAGTAGGGTTTCCTTTAATAGTGCAAATTATGGTTTTCGTCTGCGTGGCGAGCAGAGCAGAGGATAGCAAATTGGGAAGATGGTGGAGTGGAAAAAGATACACATGCAACGACGTGCCAGATGGGGCAATAGAACAAGGGTATGGTTCAAAAAGAGGTAGCATACCTGAGGGTCGGCAGGAAGTGGCTTCGCTCGTGGTCGCCGTCCTCCGCACACACTACGACAGCGAGCTTGGGGATGGAGGCCATCCAGCGCGGGCGCTAGGTATGAGATGACGGCCTTGTCATCAGTGTGTGACCTCGCTCGCCGATGACGAGTGCGTCAACGCTGCATGTCCTTTTCTTCCCCGGCGGATCTGTGACCACCGGTGAGGAGGGAGAGAGGGGTCGTCTTTTTTAGATCTGGAGAGAGGGTGGTAGTGTGAGAAGCAAGTGGGCAGCCATTGGCAAGAAAGCGTTGAAGCTCTAGCCTATATATCTTTTTTATACTACTAGTACTGGAGGTAGAGTAGTTTATATTTTCTCTGTGTACAGTACCAGTTAGTCGTGCTTCAAAACTGAACGACACGCCATTAAAAAAATAAAGGTCAATAACTAATGCGGCACCTCGGGCCAACGCGGCCAGATCACATTTTGCACGAGAAATTACACACCATGTTTCATTGGCATGTGGTCCCGTTCCAACATATCAGTGAGACGACGGCGAGTAGTAGGAGTATTTCCGAACCGACGTGTAGGCCAGGGCGCCCCTTCGTAAACCGTGGCAAACTGGCAACCGCCCACCGACTCTTCGCCTTTCCCTCTCGATTTGGAACTGTTGTCGCACACTCTTCCTCTCCCTCCTCCATTTTCCTTCAGCACTTCACCCTTTCTTCTGCCATTGTTCGATCATCTTCTCCATGGACAAAACAGGACGGAAACAACCCAGTTATTATTGCCCCGATCTGAAAGATGATGTGGTGGAGGAACTCATTGATCGGTGCGACGTCATCACCCCGGCTAGCATGGCAGGTTCGTTCAAGCCCATTCTTGACTCAACTAATAACATAATTACAACGAACCCAAGAGTCAAGGAGCAGTTTGATCTCCCCTATCTTCTTCGCCGTGACCCTGATGACTGGCGCCGTTACGACGGAGGCCTCACCCTGTGCAAGTTGATGCCGCTTGATAATGATACGTATGATGTTAAGATGTCATTGCTTGAGGGCAAGTCTTAGGCAGGCGCAAATGGAGATTGGGTTGTTTACATTGGGTCCAACTGCGAGTGGGAACTTGTGAATGTGTACACTCGTGACCGGGTTCCACTTCCAAAAATCTCAGCAGACTGCCCAGAGGTTGAGCACACCGGTATTGTACGCACGTTCAAATACAATCATGGTGATTGTCTTCTACGGAAGATAGCAATTTCTTGTGTTCCCAACCGCTCTTGGAATTACAACAACTATGAAGTTGTTGCTATCTTCGAAAAGCTTGTTGCCGTCCTTGCTGGTTTGACTCGATGGATATTGCTCAAAAATCAGTTTCTGTACACGGATGAGTACTATGATGCAATTGAATACGAGGGCCTTGTGTTTGCTGCCACCACGCGTGGCACTATTTTTGCATGGAGTCATTGTTTTGGTATGTTTGTCTTCCACCATAATTATAATTGTTTCATCCACATGCATGCGTGTTAGCAAGTTTCCCTTTACTAATTAACCTTCTTCTTGTGTTTGCAAGGTCCTGCGAACATTCCACCACCTATACTTGAAGATTTTTATAACCAAGGGGGAGATGACGATGGTGATGATCACGAGCATGAGGACGAGAAGCGCCCATATACTATTTGGCACCTGGAAACTAATTCCGATGGATCACCTCTTCTCGTGTGTATACAGCCCACTGATGATGTTACTGCTAAGGAAGCAGGTGTAGTCTCCCATGGTCGCACTCTCCGGACCTATTCCAACACCCGTTGCATGGTATTCGGGATGGATACTAGTGTGCTAGCGCCAACTCCTTCTCCCTGGTACAGAATTGATAGTCTTGGAGAAAACTCGCTCTTCCTTGGACAAAACTATCCAATGATGGTGAAAGGTGATCCAACTGCTGTTGACACAACGTTACTACCATTTATGAGAAGCAATTGTGTCTATACCTCGGACATTTGGGTGGTTCTCTACCCTGGTACTGATATAGTAGGCCGCTTCAGCCTGGATGATTAGTCCTGCGTTGGTCTCCAGATCGACAATGGATGGCCCGTCCCAGAGAATCACTTGTGGTTCAAAGCAAGCGTTTCCAACGCCGAGGAATGGTTGAGTTGAAGTTCATTTCATTGCTTGTTATTTGTTGTGTGGTGGAAACTTTAGTGTTTATAATGCATCCTCGTTGTTGATGTGGGTTGATGACCTGTTGTATGTAATAAAATAATATGCCTGTGATAAACTTACTAAATTTATGAATGGCTTTCGAGTCGCTTCTGTGAGTGAGTGGTGCGACGAGGCAAAAATATATTTTCTGAATACATAATTGTACGTGCATTGCAACAGGTTATCGGATGAGGCCAATCAACAATAGTAGTACACTATTTGTACTCCCTCCGGTCCTCTTTTGTTTGCGTCTAAGGTGAAGCCAGGATACCAAGGAGCGATTGTTTCGTTTGAAATTGGACAGTTCTATCCCTGATGTGCTACCGAGAGAGGTTGGGGTTAGTTTTTCTAGGCATGCATACCATTGGTTGATCCTACCCCACACCAGAATTCTCGCGCTGCATGCATCTCTCTCTCTTTCAAATCTGCATGCGTCTCACTCTTCCATGCCTGCATGTGTGTCACTCTATCTGCATGCGCATGCCTTGGGAAGGGGCGATTGGTATGGGAGAGAGAGTTGGGAGTTACTGCGGCTACACATGCAGTCAAAGTGGAACAGATGGGAGGGGTACCAGTGGAAAGAGCGGGGTAAAGAAGCTAAGGCGCAGAGCTTTGAGGGAAAAACTAAATTTTCTTAGGCGCAAACCAAAAAGGAGCGGAGGGAGTACTAGCTTCACATGCTTTGCACGTTGTGCGGGTGTTTTTACTGTAGCCATATTGTACTCTACTACGTAACCAGCACCTCGAATCCTCGATACTAGTAGTACTACTACTATATAGTAAGTAGTAGGAGTAGTAGGGTGGCATGGGCTAGAACAAGCATTCACGTCCAGCAGTACGGCACACGCCACCAGCACGACTTCCATCTAACACCATATTTCTTGGAGTCCGTGCTAGAGGAATCTGTTCAACCTCATCGTTTCTCTAACTCATCCATCGCGCGGCGGGCGAGGTGGGGGTTTGCCGATAGTCGGTTTCCTTAACTGTGGTCCCACTTGTAAGGCTATCTGCAACGCACGACCCCAAATGGACCTCCGTTTTGCACGAACTCCAACGATAATTTTGACTAGAAAAGCAAGACCAAAGAAAACAAGAACCACAAGAATATATTTTACTACTCCTGTAATTTGGATTAGTGCCTTCTCGATGCATTCATTGTTGATCTGCGGAGGCTCGATCTTGCATGCTTCTTTCTTCTTCGAGTGTAAAGAAGTAGACGTTGCTTCCTCGCATCTAGTCTCATGTCTAGCCTCTATTCTAGTACTCCCTTCGGTCTGTTTTTCTCTGCGTCTAAGCAGCAACACGCATACCAAGTAGGAGTATCAACAAGTGCACTAATCTCATCTATAGCCTCTGTGCTAGCTAAAAGTGATAAAACATCTACTAAATTGCGCTCTATCAATATATGGATGTACTCTTCTTCCCAATACAAAAACTTGCATCCATTCTACTCCCTCCGTTGCATAATACATGCCTTCTATTTGTCAAAATATATATGTATCTAGACATGTTTTAGTATATAGGTACATCCATTTTTGGACAAATGGAAGTCAAGTATTTTGGAACGGAGGGTGAGGGAGTCCTGGATTAGGGGGTGTCGAGATGATCGGACTATAACCTTTGGCCGGACTCCTGGACTATGAAGATACAAATTTGAAGACTTCGTCCCATGTCTGGATGGGACTTTCCTTGGCATGGAAGGCAAGCTTGGCGATACGGATATGTAGATCTCCTCCCATTGTAACCGACTCTGTGTAACCCTAGCCCTCTCCGGTGTCTATATAAACCGGAGGGTTTTAGTCCGTAGGACGAACAACAATCATACCATAGGCTAGCTTCTAGGGTTTAGCCTCTCTGATCTCACGGTAGATCTACTCTTGTACTACCCATATCATCAACATTAATCAAGCAGGGGTAGGGTTTTACCTCCATCGAGAGGGCCCGAACCTGGGTAAAAACATCGTGTCCCTTGTCTCCTGTTACCATCCGCCTAGACGCACAGTTCGGGACCCCCTACCCGAGATCTGCTGGTTTTGACACCGACATTGCTGCTTTCATTGAGAGTTCCTCTGTGTCGTCACCTTTAGGCACGATGGCTCCTACGATCATCAACAACGACGCGATCCAGGGTGAGACTTTTCTCCCCGAACAGATCTTCGTATTCGGTGGCTTTGCACTACGGGCCAATACACTTGGCCATCTAGAGCAGATCGAAAGCTACGCCCCTGGACATCAGGTCAGATTTGGAAGTTTGAACTACACGGCCGACATCCGCGGAGACTTGATCTTCGACGGATTCAAGCCACAGTCGAGCATGCCGCACTGTCACGATGGTCATGATCTAGCTCTGCCGCCGGACAGTGCCCAGAGGGCCGCTCAGGTGTCCGCTCCGACCCTTAGCTCGGAGCCAACTGCGCCGATCGAGGACGGGTGGCTGGACACCGCCTCGGGGGATGCAATCTCTACGGCGATCGAGCCAAACACCAGTCTTGTCCTTCGCTAAGCTCACGACTCCAAAGTGCCGGACTCCTTTCTGGACTTCGAGCCTTCCGCGCCCCTGCCGATCGAACCCGATTGGGCGCCGATCATGGAGTTCGCCGCCGCGGACATCTTTCAGCACTTGCCCTTTGGCGACATTCTGAATTCACTATAGCCTCTCTCTTTATTAGGAGAGCCCTTGCCGGACTATGGCCAGCAAGGTTGGGATGCGGACGACGAAATTCAAAGCCCACCCACCACCCACTTCGTAGCCACTGTCGATGATTTAACTGACATGCTCGACTTCGATTCCGAAGACATCGACGGTATGGACACCGATGAAGGAGACGACCAAGAACCAGCGCCCATAGGGCACTGGAAAGCCACCTCATCATACGACATATACATGGTGGACACCCCAAAAGAAGGGAATGGCGATGGAACACCGGAGGATGACCCCTCCAAGAAACAGCCCAAGCGCCGGCGTCAGCGGCGCCGCTCTAAATCCTGCCAAAGCAAAAATGGCGATTCTGGCACGGGAGATAATAACACCCCGGACAGTGCCGAAGACAAACCCCTCCAGCAGGATTTAGCATAGGAGGATGGAGAAGCCAGCCCTCATGAGAGAGCGGCAGACAGAGAGATCGAGGATGATAATTACATGCCTCCCTCCGAAGACGAGGCAAGCCTCGACGACGACGAATTTGTCGTGCCTGAGGATCCCGTCGAACAAGAGCGTTTCAAATGCAGGCTTATGGCCACGGCAAGCAGCCTCAAGAAAAAATAGCAGCAGCTTAGAGCTGACCAAGACTTGCTAGCCGACAGATGGACTGAAGTCCTCGCTGCCGAAGAGTACGAACTCGAACGCCCCTCCAAGAGCTACCCAAAGCGCAGGCTGCTACCCCGATTAGAGGAGGAAGCAACTAAACCTACATCACCAGCATATGACGCGGCCGACCGGCCACCTTGTGGCCGCGACAGAGAGGCCTCTCGGCCATCAATTCAAGTCGCACCCCGGCGCTGCTCAAAAAGTACAAAGGCACGGGGAAACACGCCGGACCTGCAAGACATATTGGAGGACAAGGCAAGGCAAACAAGATCGATCTATGGATCGCGTGGGCGCCCCACGGCACGTGGCGATAATCGTCACGCCGGATATGGCAAATACGGCCAGGCCGAACACATCAGACAAAGCTCATCTGAGCTACGCCGTGATATAGCCCAGTACAGAGGTGCCGCACACCCACTATGCTTCACAGATGAAGTAATGGATCATCAAATCCCCGAGGGTTTTAAACTCGTAAACATTGAATCATACGATGGCACAACAGATCCTGCGGTATGGATCGAGGATTATCTCCTTCATATCCACATGGCCCGCGGTGATGATCTACACGCTATCAAATACCTCCCACTCAAGCTTAAAGGACCAGCTCGACATTGGCTTAACAGCTTGCCAGCAGAGTCAATTGGTTGCTGGGAGGACCTGGAATCCGCATTCCTTGACAATTTCCAGGGCACCTATGTGCGACCACCAGATGCCGATGACCTCAGCCGCATAATTCAGCAGCCAGAGGAATCGGCCAGACAATTCTGGACACGGTTCCTAACCAAGAAAAATCAAATAGTCGACTGTCCGGACACAGAGGCCCTCGAAGCCTTCAAGCATAACATCCAAGACGAATGGCTTGCCCGACACCTAGGACAGGAAAAGCCGAAATCCATGGCAGCCCTCATGACACTCATGACCCGCTTTTGCGCGGGAGAAGACAGCTGGCTATCTCGTAGCAATAACATGACCAAGAGCCCTGGTAATTCGGATACCAAGGACAACAATGGCGGGTCGCGTCGCAACAAGCACAAGCGCCGCATTAACGGCAACAATACTGAGGATACGGTAGTTAATGCCGGATTCAGAGGCTCCAAACCCGGTCAGCGGAAAAAGCCATTCAAAAGAAATACTCCGGACCCGTCCAGTTTAGACCGGATACTCGATCGCTCGTTCCACATACACGGCACCCCCGAACAACCAGCCAATCACACCAACAGGGATTGTTGGGTGCTCAAGCAGGCAGGCAAGTTAAGTGCCGAAAACAGAGATAAGGGGCTGCATAGCGATGACGAGGAGGAGCCCCGGCCGCTGAACAACAGAGGACAAAAGGGCTTTCCCCCACAAGTGCGGACGGTGAACATGATATACGCAACCCACATCCCCAAAAGGGAATGGAAGCGTGCGCTCAGGGACGTATATGCGTTGGAGCCAGTCGCCCCAAAGTTCAACCCATGGTCCTCTTGCCCGATCACTTTTGATCGAAGGGACCACCCCACTAGCATTCGTCACGGCAGATTCGCCGCACTGGTCCTAGACCCAAGCATTGACGGATTTCACCTCACTAGAGTCCTCATGGATGGCGGCAGCAGCCTGAACCTGCTTTATCTGGATACAGTGCGAAAGATGGGCATAGATCTCTCAAGGATTATACCCACAAAGACGACCTTTAAGGGCGTCATACCAGGTGTAGAGGCCAGCTGTACAGGCTCAGTTACACTCGAAGTGGTCTTCGGATCCCCGGATAATTTTCGAAGCGAGGAGTTAATCTTCGACATAGTCCCATTCCGCAGTGGCTATCACGGCCTGCTCGGGCGAACCGCATTTGCAAAGTTCAATGTGGTGCCGCACTATGCATATCTCAAGCTCCAGATGCCGGGCCCTCGAGGAGTCATTACGGTCAATGGAACACTGAACGCTCTCTCCGAACAGAGGAGCACACGGCGGCCCTCGCGGCGGAAGTACAAAGTAGCCTCTCAAGGCAATTCTCCAGTTCGACTGTTAAACGTCCGGACACCGTCAAGCGCGCCCGGAGTAACCTACAACAAGATCATCTGGCACGTTCCGAGCAAGCATAGCAGTGCGGCCCCAACCCCAGCTCTCGCAAACTCGCGAAACCAGTACCACGCGTACATAATTACGCTCTGGAAATACCATGGACATAAGGGGAGGGGCACAACCACGGCACGCCCAGAATGCAGCTCAACCACACTAGGGGCTCCCAATTTTGTCATTTCTCTTTTCTTACTTTCAGGACTCCACTTTCAGGAAGGCCTGTCCGGCAGTACAATCACCGAACACACGATGCAACAGCCAGGGAGATAGCAAGCCACGTGGAATGTCCAGGTGGTCTCTATAATGAGCTAAATGCCTGTCTTGCTTAAAGTCTCGCAGCTTGCCCCTGGAGGGGGACATGTCAAATAATCCCATCTCTTGCTTATCTCACTATTTGTATCGTTCTGCTTTCATAGCAGCCCTTTAATAAACAATACATAGCTCTTGTCTATTATTGCATTCATTTTTTATGTAAATATGTTCAGTTATGACATTATGCAACCGTACACTTTGGTACGGCCAATACACCAGGGGCTTAAGTACCCCAGAATACGGTGTGAGAAGACCGAACACTCTCATGAGTGCGGCACCCCGAACTTATAGCACTTTATGCATCGGCTCCGAATCATGTCTTGGGTCAATAGTTGGGTTTGCCCGGCTCCCATGTTTTGGTACCTTACGTTCCGCTATATCGGCTAAGGTAGCGCTGGGAGAACTACTGCGATTGTGCCCCAGTTGAGCTGGGTTAACACCTCAGTAGAGAAAGCTAAAACTGACCGTCATGATAGGGCGAGAGCCGGTCGCTGTTCGAGAGGTTTTTCGAGTCCCTAAAGACTTATGCCGCTTAGAGCGAGGAGCTGGCTTTGTCCGGCCTAGGCGTGGATAGCGCCCCGAACTCGGTCTTCCAAATACTAGGGGCTTCGCCGAAATTTAAAATTATAGAATTCTATGGCTAAGTGAGAGTGATAAAGCATTATAAGTTCGGTTGCCTTGTTCGTTGTGCTGAGCGCCTCCCTCGAAGGACCCAAGAATGGGAACAAGAGCGCTCAGGTTTATCCCGAACACCCCAGCACTCGTGGCATGGGGGTAGAAGCCGACGACTTGCATCTCTCAGATTTACTAAACGGCCGCACAGAAGGTAATATTTTAAATTCAAAAAGCGTTGCTTAGCGCATATGAACAAGTTTTCAGCGCACAGCATAAACACGAGTGAGTTTACTCAAAAATTAAATCCTTAAAACATTTGTTCGCCACAAGGCGGGCACCCTTCAGGACGCCCTCATAGTACATCTCGGGCCTGCGATGCTCCTTCCCCTCTGGTGGTCCTTCTGTCACCAGCTTCTCAGCATCCAGCATGCCCCAGTGCACTTTGGCACGGGCAAGGGCCCTACGGGCGCCTTCGATGCATACGGAGCGCTTGATGACTTCAAGCCATGGACAGGCATCCACCAGCCGCCTCACCAGCCCAAAGTAGCTCTCAGGCAGGACCTCCCCAGGCCACAGCCGGCCTATAAGGCCCTTCATGGCCTGTTCGGCTACCTTATGGAGCTCGACCAGCTGCTTCAGCTGGTCGCTCAAGGGCACCGGGTGTCCGGCCTCAGCATACTGGGACCAGAACACTTTCTCCATCGATCTCCCTTCTTCGACTCGGTAGAATGCGGCGGCGGCGGACACACTGCGGGGCAGATCTGCGAATGCTCCTAGAGAGCTCCGGATTCGGGTAAGTAACACGTAATTCACTTTCACATGCTCTTTGCATAAAGAATGCCTTACCCGCCGCTAACTTTTTCATCGCCGCAATCTCCTGGAGGGCTTTTTGGGCTTCGGCCTTGGCAGATTTGGCGCTTTCAAGTGCCGAGGCAAGCTCAGACTCTCAAGTCTTTGAGTCAAGCACTAAACTCTCGTGTTTTTTCACGAGAGCATTGAGCTCTTGCCGCACCTCCGCCACCCGCGCATCTTGTTTCTATTGCTCGGTGCGCTCCATGGCCGCATTGTCTTCGGCCTTAGACAGCGCTTCCTTCAGGGTCGCCACCTCGGTGCTGGCCCCTGTAAACACCCACGTTGGTCCTGTCATTATTTGCAACCAGGTATTTTATATACTTACATAAGGTACTACTTACCTTCCTTGTCCTCGAGCTGCTTCTTGGCAAGGCCGAGCTCTTTCTCGGACCGCTCGAGGCTCTGCTTCAATGCATCGACCTCCGTAGTCAGTGCGGCAGAGGTCAGCAGCGCAGCCTGCATTCCCATATTGACATATTTATGTTAGACTCCTGCGTATATCTTTTTAGATCCTCAGTCCGGCTTTTCTTTCTGAACACCAAACTGAGCATCAGGGGCTACTGTCTATGCGGTAACATTTTTACATGTTTTAAATACATACCTCAAAGCCTGTTAGAAGGCTGGCACAGGCTTCCGTCAGCCCGCTCTTGGCGGACTAAACCTTCTAGATCACCGTGCTCATAATAGTGCGGTGCTCCTCGTCGATGGAGGCGCCGTTAAGCACCTCCAGCAAATTGTCCGGTGCCTCCGGTTGGACGGAGGCCACCGGCATCGTAGGCTTTCCCTTCTTGCGAAGGAGCCGCCTGCCGGACTCCGGAACCACTGAAGGTTCCGGTGCGGCGTCCGGCCCAGGACCGGACTTAGAGCCCTTTGGGGTTTTGCCCTCTTTGCGCCTGGAATCCGGAAGGTCACCTTGTGGCGCCTCCGGGGCTACCTCCTCCTGGCCCGTCCCCTTTTGGGACTCCACCTCGGCATCGTCCATGGGGCGAGGGGAGGTAGCGGTTGGGAGTGAAAGACTATTCACATCTGACGAATCCAGGGATCCGCTCGACGAAGCGTCGAGCTGGACCTTGGGCGGACTGCATGATTATGTTCGGCGTTAGAAGATACTATGCACTAAAGGAACGCCATGAGTTACTCTGGTATCTGGATACTTACGATGTTGCCAGGGGCTTGGCCCTGGTTGGCCACTCCTCTCTGCCGTCTTCGGCGTCGGAGGCGTAGTCCGGAAGAAGGGTCTTCCCCTTCTTGGACCCTCCGTCCTCCCCAGTTGGGGCGGCCTTCCTTTTCTTTCCTCCCCCCGTTGGAGGGGGAGAGGCTTCTTCTTCCTCCTCCTCGTGTTCGGAGGAGGAGTGCGCTTCGGGGTCATCGGGCGATGAGTCTGACACCACCAGGCACCGGGAGCTCCTTCGAGTTCCCGTGCCCATCTTCTTGGCCTTCTTCTCCGGCACCACGTGAGGTGCCGGAACCAGCAGCTTTGCCAAGCGGGCGTCTGCTGGGCCTTCGGGCAAAGGAGCCGGACAGTCGATCTGCCCGGACTTCTTCTGCCAGTCCTATTAAAGGAATGGGAGCTTAGATCCCGCATAGAGTCAAACTATGAAAAACAAGAACCCTGTAATGGGTAAACTAAGCTTACCGCGCTGGCTTGGCACTTCACGCAGAATCCGCGATCCTCGGTAATGGGAGGGTGAACCTCGGAGCTCTTGAAAAGCACCTTCCAGGCATCTTCATGCGTTGTGTCGAAGAGCCTGGACAAAGTTTGGTGCTGGGCCGGGTCGAATTCCCACAAATTAAAAGCCCATCGTTGACATGGGAGGATCCTGCGGAAGAGCATGACCTGGACTACGGTGACAAGTTTAACCTTCCTGTCAATCAGGTCTTTGACGCAGGTTTGGAGTCCGGTCCGCTCTACCGAATTACCCCACGATAGGCCCGTCTCTATCCATGAGGTGAGACGTGTGGGGATGCCAGATCGTAACTCGGGGGCCGCTGCCCATTCAGGGTCACACGGCTCGGTGATGTAGAACCACCCCGATTGCCACCCTTTGATGGTTTCTACAAAGGAGCCCTCGAGCCATGTGATGTTGGCCATCTTGCCCACCATGGCGCCTCCGCACTCCGCTTTTCGGCCGCCCACTATCTTCGGCTTGACGTTAAAGGTCTTTAGCCATAAGCCGAAGTGGGGCTTGATGCGGAGGAAGACCTCTCACACGACGATGAACGCCGAGATGTTGAGGATGAAGTTCGGGGCCAGATCGTGGAAATCCAAGCCGTAGTAGAACATGAGCCCCCAGACAAATGGGTGAAGTGGGAAGCCCAGTCCGCGGAGGAAATGGGGGAGGAACACCACCCTCTCATGGGGCCCGGGGGTGGGGATGAGCTGCCCCTCATCTGGGAGACGGTGCACAATGTCGTTAGACAAGTATCCGGCCTTCCTCAACTTTTTGATGTGCCTCTCCGTGATGGAGGAGGCCATCCACCTGCCTCCCGCTCCGGACATGGCTGGAGAAGGTTGAGGTGGGAAGTGCGTACTTGGGCGCTGGAGCTCGAGTGCGCAGAGATGGATAAGCAAAGGAGGAAGAAGGCGTAAATGGAAGGAGTGGATCCTTATCCCCTTATATGGGCGGACGAAACTATGTACCCCCACCAGCCTAGTAAAACTCGCTTATCACCCAAGTGTCGTGATTAATGGCGCGGTTGGGTTACCCACGCCCGTATTGATGAGAATCCCGGAATAAGGGGACACGATCTCTTCTTTGACAAGACGTGCCAAGGAAACCGACTCGCTAAATGCGCTGAGGTGGGACAGTAAAACGATTCGAATAAAGGCTTGCCGTGGCATGATGTCACGCTGCGGAATACGTCAGCAGATTAGATTTGTACAAATATTATTCTCTCTACGGTGGTATGTGGAACTTATTTTGCAGAGCCGGACACTATCCTTGTGTTCAAACATCTTCTATGAAGTATTCGGAGGAGGAACCCGCCTTGCAATGCTGAAGACAAATTTGCGCACCGGACTCATCGTCATTGAAACCTAGTTCAGGGGCTACTGAGGGAGTCCTGGATTAGGGGGTGTCCTGATGACCGGACTATAACCTTTAGCCGGACTCCTGGACTATGAAGATACAAGATTGAAGACTTCGTCCCGAGTCCGGATGGGACTTTCCTTGGCGTGGAAGGCAAGCTTGGCGATACGGATATGTAGATCTCCTCCCATTATAACCAACTCTGTTTAACCCTAGCCCTCTCTGGTGTCTATATAAACCGGAGGGTTTTAGTCCGTAGGACGAACAACAATCATACCATAGGATAGCTTCTAGGGTTTAGCCTCTCTGATCTCGTGGTAGATCTACTCTTGTACTACCCATATCATCAATATTAATCAAGCAGGAGTAGGGTTTTACCTCCATCGAGAGGGCCCAAACCTGAGTAAAAACATCATGTCCCTTGCCTCCTGTTACCATCCGCCTAGACGCACAGTTTGGGACCCCCTACCCGAGATCCGCCGGTTTTGACACCGACAGAGGGAGTACACAATAAAAATTTTAAGTTAGCACAACTAGTATAATCCGAGAGCACAACCGAAGATTTGGTCGGGTTCTTCCTTCTTTTGCTGACACGTGGGACATCCAGCATCCAGGTCGTGTCATGAAAGAAAATAGAGTGGTAGTTGAAGCCACGAGATGTGCATCTTGGGTAAAACTATAAATAGAATCTTACTACTCTTGAGTAACTCCAAAAGCGGCCACCGAAGATCTTTCTTGGATTTTTTTTTCATCACCAGCATGTCGAGGTGAAAGATGTGCAGGTTCAGTGTGTCCTCTTGCGTTTTCACTGACATGTGGGGCCGCATGTGAGCAAACAGGTGATGGGCTCCACGCGTCCGTTGGCTGGCTGAGAAGAGAGATAGAGGAGGGCTGAGCACGGACTGCAGGAAATTTGTTCTACGTACCTCGATATAGGCTCGATATAGTGGGTTGGCATGGGCCATAACTAGCATTCACGTCTAGTAGTACGGCACACGCCACCAACACGAGTCCCATCCGACACCAATTTTCTTTGAGTCCGTGCTACAGCCATCTCTTCTCCCTCCTATTTTCTCAGCCATCGCGCGGTGGGCGGGGTGGGGGTTTGCCGATAGTCGGTTTGCTCAACTGCGGTCCCACTTGTAAGTGAAAATGCAACACTCACGCATTCCCGCTTGAGCGGCGTGCCGGACCAACCGTGTGGGGGTGCGACGCGAACACGGCAGGCTTTTCCTTTTGAACTCGTAACTTGTAAAATTTGGTTCTGCTCCATGGCGCGATCGATAGATAGAAAATAATGATTTTGCCTAGAGTAATGAGAAGTTTGGTTCTGGCGCCGTTCATGCATGGAGTACGTACAAAAATTATGAAGTTGATGCAAAAGGTAAGATAATTACTGTAGTATCATATACTACTACATGGATTTGATGGAAAGATAAAAATACATACAGATCCATCAACGACATCCTCACGCCCTAGTGCGTCGGGTCACCAACCGACGTGTGAGGAGCAGCAACGTTGGCGGCGAGCTCAACGTGCTTCTGAACAGTGCCGTCCAAGGTTGCCCTGCGGTCCAAGAAGGCCAGCGTCCTATCGTCCTCCTCTTGCATGTAGTAGTCCTTGTGGACGATTTGCGCGTAGATGTGGGTGATTATGCCAATGGTGTCTTGTTGCGCCAGGCGCTGCGCGGCGAGCGCGACCTCGAGGTGGACATTCTCCGGTGCGACGGCAGGCAGTCGCAGGGCCACCAGTGCGTCCAAGAGGTTGTCACCATAGTGGCTGTTGAGGGTGGCGGGCATCGCAGAGCCTGGGCGCGTAGGCTGGAGGCTTACGTCAAAGTCGTCCACGAGCTTCTTGACGATGATGAACTTGTCGAGGAAACCGACGAGGACCTCGTTGAACAAGGAGACGAAGTTGTCGTCCAAGCGGCCCCTTGCCCTGGCGGCCTCAAGCAATACTACCTGGAGACATTCCTCGTTGTCAGGCCACAGGCCGGCATCGTGGACCATCTGGCACAGCCGGCTGATGCTCGTGCTCATCGCCTCCATGAGTCAACTGATCTTGCGATTCGAGTGATCACTCTTGCCCTTGGTTAGCATGCGTTGGTGCGTAAGATTTCGTACTACTCCTCGGCCCTCTACTGCACCTGCCTTTGGCTGTATGATAGGTGGGCCAGCCACCCCCTGGGCCCACGTGTCATTCACCCAAAGACAGTTGCCGTAAGTCAATGAAGCTGCGTCCCCCTCCGTGCCGGTGCAGTATAGTCATCTCACCGGACCTCTAGTTGGGGCCAAACAAGAGAAGTTTGATGTTTACTGGTTTATTGGTCCCCTTTGCATTTTGCGCCAAGTTTTAACCTTTGATTTGACTAATAAAATGTTAATGCATGTAAACAAAAATGTTGTGTAAGTCACATTACAAAAACCAAATAATCCCAAAACACTTAGGCACGATGCATTAACTCCCTCCTTGTTTCTTATTTCGTGACATATCAACCAATGAGAGATGTGGGCCGTGCATGCTTTCAATGACTTGAGACTACCAAACATGACATGCAGTGTTTAGTTCATTGCATGTAATCCTATTAGTAGTTAGCAAAAAAACATTAAGTTCTCTCGCCGATAGGAATAAAACACCATGTATTTATTTACAGAGGGAGTAGTACATTTTTTGTGACATGCATTACTACTAGATATTGCTAGTCAAATACTAAAATCCAGATGGACGTGGTAGTACTCCTAAATCCAGACGGTGGTGCTACTAGTACTATCACTGTACTACCCGTTGGTCAAATTATTACGTGCTGCTCCTCATAGTGAAGTGACAAGACCCTGCGCTGGAGATGACACCTGAGTATAGGCGCTGTGTTCGGCATACCATAGTCAGCCTCACCGTCTGCAGTCACTATCATCATGGCTGTAGAGCTAGCCTACTTACAACTAGCCCTGTTCGACATAATTTCCCGTGTGTAGATGCCCGTGCATTGCACAGAACACCAAGATTGGGGGTGGACGGCTCCGACAGCGGCCATCGCGCCAGATTTTTCCACCGCCTTCTAGATGTGGTGGGGAGGAGATAAGGCTGATTGTGAGAGACGAGGAGTTGTTTGTATAGGGAACAAGTACGGGCATATTTTTGCAAAAAAGGAGAAGCTTGGTTTGTGTGCATCAGATCTAGATCCGACGGCTATTGGTGAAAGATGGGAGGCACAACATCATCACCAACTCAGGACCTGTTTGATTCACAGGATTTTGAAAGCGCGGGAATAGGACACGGCAATATTACAAGTTTCAAACTGATATTACAAATGTTATGAGTAATGCTGCACCTAGGAAGAGGGAATTACTAGGAAGTTTACGTAAGAACTTTCGTTACTTTAGGTGGATGCAGCATTATCATACAAACTAAAATCCACCGCCCTGACAAGTTACTAATGGGCAAATAAGTTTTTGAGTCTTTGGCCACTTGATGTTTCAAAAAAAAATCAGCTTCTGCGGAGACTTTGTCATTTAGGCTTAGACACTTGCGGTGATCAGCACGCCATTCATTGTTGCGCCAGAGAACACCAAACCTCATTACCTTGAGCACACTTGCCTCCAGAACAAAGAACCTGGCCAATTTAATCTCAGATGTGCTTCCCCGGTAGTCGATCAAATCAATTTCTGTAAGATGGAGATCAAGGCATTCGATGAGATTGTTATAGTGCAGCACATTTTTCACTTTCGAGCCTTTTTTATCTGCAAAAGAAGAGAACATATTAGAGCAGCTGGCTGAATAAGATTGTCGTGTCATCAAGAGGTACCAGTATCATTCGCTCATACGATAGGGTTAGCTGGCTAGTGATATTTTTTCACTCTCTCTCTCTCTCTTTCTGTTTCCTCTCATTTAACTAGGAGCACATGAAGAGCTTGGGCATTTGTTGCCTTCCACTATGTGGCCGATGCCATATTTCGCAAAAGTATGCCACATAATACGCATCGATGTCAAATCAAAAGATTTTGGCACCGCTCTCGCGATGTGAGAGAGTTGGCACCGCTGTGCACACAGACCCACATGTATAAACAAATCAATCAAACCAACTACACCAGCCTCTCACTCTCCCAAACAGGTGTTTTTTATTGCCTCAGTCCTCTCTCTCTCCCACGCAGTGTTTTTTCATTGCGTGAGTTAATTTGGCACCGGAGCAAAGTAGGTGATCCAGATTGGGGCACCAGGTGAGCAATGGAGGGGCATCGATGCCAAATGCATCACAAGTGAATTTGGCACATGTTTTGGCCTACATATCCCACTTTTGTAATAAAACCTCGTATTTAGTATAAAATTTTGACCATAGATTTACCTAAGAAAATGCCAATGCATGTCACTAAAAATTACACCATTTGAAATTATGTTCAAATACGAATCCAACGATATAGTTCTTAGTGACATGCATTAACATTTTGTCAGTTAAATCTATGGTCAAATTTTTGATACTACAAAATTGGAAGAGTAAACCAGGACGGAGGTGGTACTTGCTCTTAGGGTAACCATAGAGTTTCTGGAGTAGTCTAAGTTACTTTCCACTATGACTAGCCTAGGCTACTATAGTAGTAGTACAACATAAAAACGATGCAGGTGATCACGTGAGAAAAAATACTAAAAACATTTCTTTCGGTGCAGTGCGTAGATGCAGTTTTGAACACTACACTTGTCATCGTAATTTGGGAAAATTATGAAAAAAAATTGAGCTACGTTGTGATTACCGTTTACTTATACGAAAGAAGTTTCACCTCGATGAGTAGCTTCTCCATGCACGGAAAGCATGTAAGGAATCCAACAACTTGATCCAGATTGGGGCCGATAGATTTTAGTGCTAAGATCTTCACTGTGCGCATGGACTGAGTCAAGCTTGTGGGAATCATTTTCTGGAAGACGGACGTAAATACATCAAGAAGAAATTTAAAAATGTGAATTTCAAGGAGACGGAGAAGAAGATGAGTGATGTACCTGAACGATTACAGATCCAATAAAGAGTTCGAAGAATTTGGCAGACGAGTACACCAACGCTGTCAATTTCGGCGCGTCAATGACCCTGATTTTTGTTGGACCTTCTAGATCTGATACAAGCAATCTCTCAAGGAAAGGCGCATTCTCAATGACCATAACATGGAACAGCTGGAATGATCTCTTCCCAATTGATGTCTTGTTGCGGGGCCAGCAAGACACATAAATCCATCGGAGATTCGTCGAGGCGATGTGGAGGCTAATGAACCCGTGGATCTGCTCAAGACGAAGGTACTCGAGCGCAGTACAGCTGCGGAGCAGGTGCTCCATAGCCTTCTTCAAGATGATAACGTCGAAGAGGTCGAGCTGCTTGAGTTGTGGGAGAAGAAGGGTGGGCGTGGCATTAATCTGGGGAAGATAGCAGGAGCTGAAGCTGGCGCGGTGCAGCGTTGGCATGAGGCGGAGCGCGGACGGCGGCAGAGAGCGACATCATCCATCTTCAAAGCAGAACTCCTCGAGTTGATCTAGGGCGGGGGATAAGAACCACTCGTCAAACTTGGGTTGGACCTTGCAGTTGGTACTGAACATGCGGATGTCAAGGCGTATGGCTGGCCCAAGGTGCGATGAAAGGATCTTGGAGACTGCGGCCATGCGTTTGCAATCCCCGTCGCAGAGGCAGCTATCGACGGTGAGGTTGAGGGGGACGCAGCGCCAGAGGGGGCGCCACCTCCGGGAGAGCAGGGCGGTCCGCACGGCAGATATGGTGGGGAGGAGGCCGATGATGACGAGCAGCATGTCGTCGGGGAGGCTGCTGATGAAGTCCAGGCTCGCCGGATGCGGTTATGGCTCGAGTCGCCTCTGCTTGTTGGCTGCCTCGCCGTCCTTCTCAACCGGCGGCGACGCCGGTGTACACGTGTGCTGGTGTGTGTTGTGTGCTGGGTGTGCACGAGTGCGTCCTTCTGTGCATGCCGCTGCGCAGTGGTGAATTGTGCGCGAGTGCGTCCTTCGCGCGCAAGAAGTTTGTCCTCAATGCGCCCTCAATTTACTAGCGTGCGGGGTGCTACCCCAAGTGGTTTCAACTTTGTTTACTTCACCGCGTGTCAGATGGGCCTCTAGTTTACTTATTTTCACCCACTGCCACATGGGCCAGCACACCAAGATACAGAACACGAGCTGACAACGCAACATGTGGATTGGTTGACCGGTCAACTAAACAATATACGAAGCTATACGCTGACACAGTGAGCATATAATCCGTCAATATAGAGAGTTCGAGTGAGAGGGGAGGCCCGTGAGGGATAGCAGAGAGAGAGAGAAAGAGCTACTCCCTCCGTTCGATAATGTAGTTACAACATATTTTTTAAGTCAAACTTTTGAAACTTTGACCAAGTTTATAAAGAAATTACTTATATCTACAATACCAAAGATAAATGATAGTATGAAGTAAGTACATGTTGTGATGAATCTAATGATCGTTCCAGATGTAAATGTTTTTCTCCACATATACCTGGTCAAACTTTTCTGAGGTTTGACTTTTCAAAACATCCATATGCTTATGGACGTGACAGAGTCCCTAGAGAGAGAGAGAGAGAGAGTGAAAAAAGTGTGTGTGCGTGTGTGAAAGAGACATGGACAACACACGATAAAAGTAGAGAAAAACCGTGCGTGTCTTATGCAAACATATCACACATGCATCTTCGACAACGGAGGCAAGGTGAGGAGATAGTGTGTGGTTGTTTGGAACCGAGAGAGGAAGACCCCTAGCACGTGGACAAGAGGGGTCTGGCAAACAAGGGAGAGAGGTCGAGAGAGATGTACGGAGAAAATGCAGACATGGGGAGGAGAGAGTGTATGTTTGTCATAGAGAGATCCCCTGGAGATCATGATGGGACTACATGGGTGGGAGATCGAGTGACAAGGTGTGTGTGTGTGATAGAAGATGCCCCGAGAGATATCGAGATAGACGTATGGATGGAAGGAGACAATACGTGTGTTCCTGATGGCTAGTAAGAGATAATCATACTTAGGAGGGGGGAGTGCTTGCGCCTATGGCCCTGTTTGGATACTCTAACTCAGTTAGAGGTTAGAGTTAGATTCATACCCTGAACTAACCCTGAACTAACTCTAAGTAAAGAGGTGTTTGGATGGCAGGGTTAGATGGAGCGCGGATACGGCGAGGCACCTTCACGAGCGGTGCAAGAGGGAGGGAGGGAGAGGACGAGAAGCTTCGAGGAAGTGGGGAGGGATCTTCTGCAGGGAGAGCGAGAGAAAAAAGTGTTTATTAGTGGTCCCGAGAAGAACTAACCCAAAGAAGCACCTCTTGGATGGGTTAGTTTTTTTGGATGGGTTAGATGCATCTGACCTAAACTAACCCTCCTGTTTGGATCTTTTTGGGTTAGTTGACTCCAAACTAACCCAAACTAACTTTAACCCATGGATCCAAACAGAGCCTATGATGGATGAGGGATTATGGTACTTAGGGGGGTGCATGTCACATGGAGAGAGAACAAGGGCGGAGAGTGTTGGATGGGTCTATATGTGTAGCGCGAGCGAGACATGTGTATGTGTGAACCAGGGAGATATAAGGCCAGTTTGGCTTGCGTCATGAGCATCTTTTGCGTGGCCTGGGGTTGTGGCTGGATTTCATGCACGCTTGTTTGGTTGCTACCCCGTGAAAAAGAAAGCCTGCCTGGGCTGGGTTCCCTTGCACTTTAATTAGCCTGGCTGAACTCCAGACACTGCAAGTAGCCTGGCCCAAGCGACTAATTTCGAACGCCTGGCCGTGCGGCCACGAGGATAACAGCAACATGGATGGATATTAGCATTAAATAATTGATGCATGGATTGATTGATGGGATATTGATGCTTTGCCTGGCCCAGGCATGAACCAAACGCTTCAGCACCACACAAGCCTGGCCAGGCAGAAATATTTTACATCTCACGTCCACACCAGGCAGTACCGGCCATCAAGGCACGAGGGTCATGTCATGAACCAAACTGACCAATAAAGTTTGAGAGAGATTGAGGAGCCCCGATAAGGCTGAGTGGTGCGTCAGATAGCTGAGAGGGGGAAAGAGATATTCCATCTGCTCGATAATGCAGTGCATGTAAATTTTTTAGAAGTCAAACTTTGGAAACTTTGATCAGGTTTACGCAAATGTTATTTATATCTACAATACCAAAGATACATCATACAAAACTACATCTCATGGTGAATCTAATGGTATATGTTTGCCGTACTAGATGTAATTGTTTTTCTCCATGTACATGGTCAAACTTTGTGATGTTTGACTTTTCAATAAATCTATATGCTATGGACGGAGGAGAGTGCCTCAGTCGAGACAGATCAAGTGTATGTGAAGGAGAATGAGTTAGTGTGCAAAAAGAGTATGTGTATGAAAGAGAAAGTGACAACAAACGATAAACTAGAGAGAGTGTGTGTTTTTTCGTTTCTTATGCGAACATATCACGCATGCATCTCCGAGATGGAAAAGCGAGGTGAGGACATACACTAAGATATCTAGTGTGTGATTGTTTGCAACGGAGAGGGACACCCCTGTAGCACATGTCCAATAGAGGTCTGGCCAACAAGGAAAAAAGGTCGAGAGGGGCACATGGATGGCATGGACGCATGGGGAGGGAGAGAGGGTGTGTTTGTGATAGAGAGATCCCCTCGAGATTGTGAGGGGACTATATATGGGTGGGAGATCGAGGGAGTGCGTGCGCGATTGAAAGATGCCCCGAGAGAAATCGAGATAGAGCATGCACATGTTTGTGATGGAGACTAAGATTAGCTAGTCATATACATATAGGGGGGACTGCATGTGCCTACAATTGAGTGAGAGACCATCATACTTGGCTAGCTCGGCATGAGATTGTGTGTGTGTGTGCGTGTGAGATGGAGAGAGAATGAGGGAGAGAGATAGAGTTTTAGATGGGCCTATTGAGTGCGAGTGAGATATGCATGTGTATGTGTGACCCAGGTGGATGGAGAGTTTGAGAGAGGGGGGAAGAGCTCCGAGACGACATAGTGGTGCGTGAGAGAGTTACGGGCAAAGAGCCAAGGAATTTGTGTGCGTACTATGAGTGCACCCAAGATATCTAGCTTGGACTAGCTAGAGTATCATACATACTGTGCGAGAGAGACCTATAGATGGTGTATATATGAATGCGAACTAGAAAGACCCCCCCCCCCACACACACACACACACTGAGAGAGAGAGAGATGGAGAGAAAGGGAGAGGGACCAACAAGGTTTTTGTGTCGGAAGCATGCGACAGAATTGAAGATTGTTGGCGAGAGAGTGAGAGAGAGAGAGAGAGAGAAAGAGAACAGGAGTCCGAGAGAGGGGGAGGTCGCCTTTTATGCATCAAAGACTGATATAAACCATGTTTCAATATAAACTGGCATTCAAATATTTAAATTGGAGAACATGTTGTCTGCAATCCACACATGAACGGATATATGCGTATATCAAACAAGTTCATTAATTTGACTTTCAACATGTTCATGGAGTACTATAATACTGTACAACATGCTACTCGATTGAGGTGTTCAATTTTGGATTTAGTTCGCTATTTTGACCTACTGAACGAGCCAGTTCATTGAATCGAGATATTTCATTTTGGGTTTGATTCGCGTTTTTGAGTGGGTCAACTATTTGTCATATAGTAAATCGCTAGCAACGAGCATGTAAAAACGCATTACTCCCGAGCATCATCTCTCCATCTAAAAAAGAAGTGGCAAGCTAATATTTCAAAATTTGATTCTAATTGACTTGGTAAGGTAGACGTGGATGCTCGTTCTCCCAAAATTAACCGTTAAACATCCTCTCTGCTCGGTGGAATTCGCCCGAGCAAATAAATGGGAGACGCAAAATTACCGTCCTATGTGGGACACGCATCAATTGGCCCATTGTACATCGAGGGTAGGTTCGTAACTTCATCCAAGCGCGCCTTCTCCTCGGCCGAAATGACATGTGCCGAATAATTCATAAACCATGGTCGGCAAAACACGCTCTCCTCACCCGGAATAGCTCGCGCCCACTATTTCAAAAACGCTCTCCTCGCCCGAAATCGCTCGTGCCCACTATAGTTTAAAACACGCCCTCCTCGCCCGAAATCGCTCCTGCCCACTATTTGGGGAGAAGCAAAGTTACTCTACTATCCCCGACCCTCAGTACACAGACCAAAGCCGAGAAGCCTATAGGCAAGGGTAGAACTGTAACTCCCCCTCACATTTCAGACAAATGCGTCCGTAAG